>NW_020538040.1:136371807-136480765 GCF_003426905.1 Ctenocephalides felis
CGATTTGCATTCACTCACGCGCGGGTGCTGCAGATTACAAGAAACTACAAATTTAGATACATAAAATTTTATAGAAATCTAATAATCTTGAGAGTGTTTAATATAAAACAATGGTAAAAAACTACTACATACTTCGTATTCTGATTTGGGATTGACACCTCAATAAACAAAATAATAATAGAGCTCATAAACGAGTACACTAAAATAATCAAAATAAAAATAATAAATAATCAAAATAAAAGAGCTCATAAACGAGTACAAATATGTACACATTGAATACATGCAAAATTAATGATTTTGACTTCCTTTCAATATTGAACAGATTTCTGTTTAAAAAGCAATCATCGACGATACCATGTACAATATAAAATTTTTAAGAGTAACCACTTCGGCAATGTCGAAATTCAGGCTAGACAACCATTAGTAAATGCATAAATTTATACATAAAATAAAAGTAAATGCAGAAATTTCAAATCTAAACTCAACTCATTGAGCGTAATACTTAATTAACTTCCAGTATGGTAAATTATGTTATTCACAAAAAAATGAAAATGAGAATTTTAGCATATATTTACGTTTTCGAGCTTCTGAACATTTTGGCATTGCTTGGAAAAATTGATGTATGTTGTGTGTGTGTAGTATGCATGTTCGGATACAATTTTTTCGCCAAACTTCGAGATCACAATTCAACCGGTTTGAATAATTCAAAAGCACATTCGTGATGATTAGTTTTTGGCAAAGATAGGTACAGCTGTTCAGAAAACATGGCCAAGATTGAAAAAAATGGCGATTCAGTTTTTGAGAGAACGGAGCATCCGATTGAAGGATAGAAAAGGCATTTCATTTCTATTGACGGATTAAATTTTATTACGTTTTTGTAAAGGCAGGTCCAGTGGTTTCAAACATGCAGAAAAAAGCTCTAAAAACTGACATTTTGTGATCAAAAGTGACTCTTGGTCATAAACACATCTAATTATCAGATATTTTATATACTTTAATAGTAAGTACAAATTTTCTTTCCATTTCTTTGGGTTCCGTACGAAGAATTATAATTACGATAGAATTATAAAACAGTTCGTTGCCTACATCATGAGTTCTTATAATTTTCTATAAAAGATAAAACTTCAAGTATTGAAAATAACCTATAAAGTTTCAGCAATTTGCATATAGACACAATGCCATGTACTACTAGTTAACTTCCCGAAGGGGAAGTTTGTTTTCATCAAAAAAATCCGATTCGCTAGTTTTATGTTTTCTCGACGTTTCAAGCCATTCTAAATCGAATGAGACCAAATTTGGAAAAATATGAGTGTGTGTGTGTGTGAACAAATTTTTGTCGTAAATCGTTTTCTCAAAAATGGCTGGACCGATTTCAAAAATTTAAATGTCATTCGATGCACCTCGATGAGGACTACTGTTTGTCAGTTTCGTGCGACGATCGGCGAAGCAGTTTCTTTATAAATAACAGAAAAGTGAAAAAAATTTCATCCACGTTTTAGCCCGCAATTCTGAATGGATCTTGAAAATTCAAAAACCGTTCGAAGATATTGGCTGGAAATCGTGCTGATTAGTTTTTGGTAGAGATCGCTGGGGCCGTTTTCTTGTAATTAACTGTTGAAAGTTAAGCCGATTTTTATGGAACTTTTTTGGCAATATATATCATGGTCTTATAGAACTTACTGAAATATTACGGCCTTACGACAAGTAGTTTAATTATAAAAATTCACGAAAGTTTGAGAAAATTAGTAGTTTTTTGGCGTTGTGTTAAAATCAAAATTAGACGATTTACTTGGTATAACGATAGAGTACTTAGTCTTAATGAACATACTAAACCATTAAAGTCCTACGGAAAACTGTTTCAATTATAAAAATTATTGATTTTTGAAAGTTTGTCTTTAGAAAATACTCCGTGTTCGTTCGTTTTTAATTATGTGCGATATTGTAAATCCACTGTTTTACTGAATACTTTTAATCCCTCATAAATTAATTTATTTTTTTATTGATTAAGTCGATTATTTACACATATCGGAAAGTTCATGTAACATGCTTCAAGGCAAAATACCAATACCAACAAGTTAAATTTTTGATTTGATAAGGTTGATTTGCGCTGCACAATCTCCAAATTTCGCTATGTTAACAATCATTTCTCTCAAATATGCACAAATTACATGTTGAATGATAATGATATCCACGGCGATTTCAGAATTGTTTAATGACTATTCCGTGCATTCATTCACTTGAGTACCACTGATCTAGACATCAGAGGGTTTAGTCTTTAGTGAGAGTAACATCTATCGTGTGATCGTTGTGCCTCTCCGAGATGCCGCGCCCGACAAAGTGTAGAGAGGCATTCTTAAAGGTTAAACAAGCGGAGCTGCAAATGATAACTTTGTAATTCCACTAATGAGTACTGCGGACACAAGTTCACGACCAATATTTATTGACAGCACCTATACAATTAGAATATCACTGATCGTGCGAGCTGAAATACCAAATGGTCGTGCGGCAAGCATATAATTAACTTCCCGTAGGGCAAGTTATAGTAATCGCAAAAAAATCGAAAATGAAAATTTTTATATATCTTTACGTTTCAAAGGTTTCTGAAAATTTTGGCATACCTTAGAAAAAATGGATGTATGTGTGTGTGTGTGTGTGTGTGTGTGTGTATGTATGTATGTATGTATGTATGTATGTATGTATGTATGTATGTATGTGCGTGTGTGTATGTATGTGCGGATACAAATTTTCGTCGACGATTTCGGGAACACGGATCAACCGATTTGAATAATTCAAAAAACATTCGATTCGTATTGATAAGGAGACGTGCTGATTAGTTTTTGGCGAAGGCAGGTCTAGCCGTTCCAAAGATACGGGGCAAAAAGTGCCGAAAACGGTAACTCAGTTTTTAAGAGAACGGAGCGTCCGATTTGAATAATTCAAAAAACATTTCACTTGTATTGACAAGGTGAAGAATCGATAAAATTTTCATGAAGGTAGGTCTAGCGGTTTCGGAGATATGGAGGAAAAAGTAAAAAAATGAGCCATTTGGCGGTCAAAAATGATCATTAGACATATGCACATCAAATTATCAGATATTTTATAGAGATTTTAACAATAAGTATACATTTTGTTAACATTTCTATGGGTTCCGTACGAATGCTTATGCGTTAGACAGCGACGCGGCGCTTACGCGCTTTATATTTTGTCCCTATGCAGTTAAAGCAGTACGATTGCTTTCAAAAAAATTTCAGATCTTCTACAATATGTCAAAATACAGAAAAAAAAAATTTTTTTCAAAAAAAAAAATGTTTTTTTTAAAAAAAATTTTTTTTTTCAAAGGAAAGTTATTTTTTGTCCTCAAAATGTTTTGTTCTCAAAAATCTTATTCTTTCAAAGTAATTTTTTTTCAAAAATGTTAATTGTTTTTAAAAAAATAATAATTTTTGGTACGGGAAGTTCCAGCAATTTGCCTTAAGGCACGATGCCTTAATTGCCTTAAGACAGAATTCCACTTACAGCTAGTTGACATTTGTAATTGTCAATAAATATCAACGGTTAAGCGCCTCGAGCGTACCTTTAGTACATATACCTAGAATCATATTGTTTCATTACTTTGTCCATTGACATGTCCGCCGACAATCTATCGAGGCATGTAGTGCGTATCGGACAGAATTGAAAAAAGTCGCACACGAATGCATTTCATCACAGTTATTTACAGGCAATTAAGCTATATATACACACGCAATGATAAATATTGAATTCTAATTTACGTATTTAATAAAAAACCAAAATGCTTATATAGGTCAATCAACACATGTTGATATTGCGGCTCTTGAAATTACTCGATATAAACAGCAATTGGCTTGTCGCCCACGATGAATATGGTAGTGAATAGATTATTACAACTATTGGTAGCATCAATTATTTTGTAACAAAATAATAAACAAGCAAGCAAAATAGAAGTTTGTGGTAGGAGGGTAAAAATTTAGGACAGTATGTGATTTTCAACAACGCACCACAAGAAAATAGATGATCAAAAAAAGTTAAAAAAAATGTATGGGTCGACAACCTTATTTTTAACTTCCCGTAGGGTAAGTTATAGTAATCGCAAAAAAAATCGAAAATGAAACTTTTTATATATCTTTACGTTTCAGGGGTTTCTGAACATTTTGGCATACCTTAGAAAAATGGATGTATGTGTGTGTGTGTGTGTGTGTGTGTGTGTGTGTGTGTGTGTGCGTGTGTGTATGTATGTGCGGATACAAATTTTCGTCGACGATTTCGGGAACACGGATCACCGATTTGAAAAATTCAAAAAACATTCGATTCGTATTGATAAGGAGACGTGCTGATTAGTTTTTGGCGAAAGCAGGTCTAGCCGTTTCGGAGATACGGGGCAAAAAGTGCCGGAAACGGTAACTCAGTTTTTAAGAGAACGGAGCGTCCGATTTTAATAATTCAAAAAACATTTTACTTGTATTGACAAGATAAAGAATTGGTCAAATTTTCATAAAGGCAGGTCTAGCGGTTTCGGAGATCTAACAAAAAAAAGTAAAAAAAAATGCCATTTGGCGGTCAAAAATCATCATTAGACATATGCACATCAAATTTTCAGATATTTTATAGAGATTTTAACAATAAGTATAAATTTTGTTTATTTTCCTATGGGTTCCGTATCAATGTTTACCCGTTAGACAGCGACGCCGCGCTTTATATTTTGTCTCTATGCAGTTAAAGCAGTGCGATTGCTTTGAAAAACAAGTTCAGATCTTCCAAAATATGTCAAAATAAAGAAAACATTTTTTTTCAAAAAAAAAAAATTTTTTTAAAAAAAATTTTTTTAAAAAAAAATTTTTAAAAAAAATTTTTTTTTTCAAAAAAAGTAATTTTTTGTCCAATTTATAGTTTGTCAAAAATCTTATTTTTTCGAAGTAAATTTTTTTCAAAAATGTTAATCGTTTTTAAAAAAAATAATTTTTGGTACGGGAAGTTCCAGCAATTTGCCTTAAGGCACGATGCCCTAATTGCCTTAAGACAGAATTCCACTTACAGCTAGTTTTTAAGTTAAATTTAAGCTCTTCCATAAGCTCAAAAAAATCTAAATTGATTAAATTACTGATATGTCTATTACAAAATAAGGGTTATTTAAAGGAAAGTAAAAAATTAGTTTTGTATGTATTCTGCAATTACTCAGTATATAAAAGACAATTAAAAAAAATCTAAAAAAGTGCTAGGGATGGAAGGAATCTTAATGTTTCTTTAAGTAAAATTTAAGCTTTTCCATAAACTCAAGGAAACCTAAATTAAAATTGAGTGAAAAACACTGACTGAAAACTGGGTGTAAAGTTATTCGATTAATAAAGTGATTATTATAAAATAAGAATTTGAGGTTGAAGGGTGTGAACTTAAGGTTGTATTTTTCTTTCAATTCCGATTAAAAAAAAAGAAAAAAATTGCCCCCAAAATTTAAAAAAACACTTTGAATGAATAAATAACCCTAGATAAAAATAAAATGCTTTTTGAAGTAAAATTTAAGTTTTTACGTAAGTTTAATAAAATCTTGCTCAAAATTTAGTAAAAACTAAATTTAATTTAAACTATAATTTAGAAAAAATGTATATATATATATATATACATTTTTTCTAAATGTATATATATATATATATATATATATATATATATACATTTTCGATCGAGAAGATGAAATGTATATCATGAGATAATCTCACAAAAAATTAAGAAAACCATTAGATGCATATATTAAAAGAAATAATATAATTAGCATTGTTTGAAATCTGCAATTCTTTTAAAAAAATATATTCATTCTTTTATTTACTATTTTTACAGTATTTTCGATAGTTTTTATTCTATACGAGATTTACTTATACGTATATTTTAATTCTTCACAAATTTAAATATTCTTTTTTATAAATTCTCAGAATTTGGAAGCTTTTGACGTCAAATGAAAAATATTATCGACGCCATTACACTTCAAATGCCTTTAACAAAGTTTTTTGAATGCGAATCTGAAAAGAAAAGCTTCTCATTTTACCTTTAATTATTCTAAATTTAGTTAGCCCAGATGATGGGATTAAGTTAAATTTTTGAACTTCCAATGGGGTGAATTACAGTAATCGCACAAAAATCGTCAATAAAATTTTTTGTATATCTTTAAGGTCTTCTGAACCGGTAAACCTTATAAATAATGGATATATGTATGCGTGCGAATACAAATTTTCGTCGACGATTTAGGGAACACGGATCAACTGGTTTAAATGATTCAAAAAACATTCGATGTGTGTTTATGGACGCATTACGTGCTAATCAGTTTTTGGTAAAGGGAGGTCCAGCAGTTTCGAAGATACAGAGCAAAAAGTGTCAAAAATGATATTTCAGTTTTTGAGAGAATGGGGCGCCAAAAATGATCATTGGACATGTGCGGATCAAATTATCAGATACTTTATAGAGATATTAATAATAAGTACAAATTTTATTTACATTTATATGGGTTTCGTACCAAGATCTATAATAACTGTTAGACTGCGACGCGGCGCTTACGCGCACCAATATTTCATCTGTAGGAAAACTTTCGTTTATAAAAAAATCTGAAATTACGGTATGGAAAGTTCCAGCAATTTGCCTTAAGGCACAAAGCCATAGTTGAATTTTACCATCTCGTCTTTCGAGTAGTACGTACGCCTCGGATGGATGGTTTAAGGGGCACAGCGGCGAGACACGAGACACGATGCGGAAACGAAAAAGACGAGACGGCCACTAAAAGGAAACGAGAACAAACGCCGCGAGTACTTTCCTTTAATTCACAACACACCACATCGACTACAACATGCTGCGCATACTGAGATCGATGAACGATCGACGGATGGGTCATATTATCGTTAAGTGGCTCTTTTTTAGTAATGATAGCACACTTACTAAATAAAGCATTTTTCAGGTTTACTAAATAAAATTTCTATGATAAATTCAAATTAAACTAAGTCAACTATTAGCAAATGGGCTATCAGCAATAAATAATAATGGGTAGTACTGCCCTAGGGCAGGTCCGTGGGCTAAGTTAAACTCCAACAATTGCTGGAACTTCCCGTACCAATTTTTTTTTTAAAGATTAACATTTTGGAAAAAAAATTACTCTGAAAAAATAAGATTTTTGAGAAACTAAAAATTTTTGACGAAAATTTACTTTTTTTTACCCCCTACCAAAATGAAAGAAAAAAAAGAAGGAAAAAAATGGCAGCTATTTAAAAAAAAAAGTGTTAAAAAGGGCCTTTTTTGGGACGAGAAGCTTCGCAAATTTTTTTTGCGTAATGTTATGAAGTTGTTTGAGGTAGGGGGAGACTAGGTATTGCAGTGGTGAACAAATTACAAAAAAATGCATGTCGATCCGACTTGTAGTTTTTTTTTAATTTGTGGCACCGCATTGAAAAAAGTCAATTTGAGAAAAACGTATTTAAAGTTTTTAATATAATGTATTAAATACACCATTTAATCTAATGTACTAATACACCATGGTGTTTAAAGATGCTGACACATTAAAAAGGTCATGTGCATTAGGTATTATAATGAAAAAGAGAGCAGCTGGTATACAATAGCTCGCGGAGCGATGAAAAAAAACGGTTTCAGAGGATCATACGTATAGAGATATATATCTATAAATTCGTCAAAAAATAGATATTGAGAGGATTTTTTTTTAATAATTCTAAGGTTTTTAGCTTTCATAATATCAAAAAATCTCAAAATCGAAAAAAAACAAAAACCGAACAACCCCTTTAAGTGCGAACTATAATAATACATGTAGTTATTGAGGACAATCGCAACTATTTAAAAAAAAAAATTATCCATATAGTACACACAAAATTACATATAAGGTAAAGACACGCTTAGGTACTAATTTTTAAGAAGACAGTTCACAAATAAGTCGTTTAGCCCTCTTAGGAATATTAGCACCATTGTAACCAACTTACGCCGGGCTCAGAAAGGAGAAAGAGATCTTTGCAGTAGATGCAAGTTTCATTCTTTTACAAGTACCTGATTGTTGCAATAAAATTAATCGAAATAACTAGTATTGGTATAAGTTCATCGATTTTAATAGAAATTATTACAAATAACAATAAGAGAGTCCCCAGAAACATGACAAAACTTCCTTCAAAATAAACGTTTAAAGGAGCGATACACGATTGAACCGATTACTACTGTGACAATGACGCTTAACATCTGAAACAATTATATCACGTTATACAGCTACGGCAACATTATTGAAACTAAACTACCCATTCAAATAAACCTACTGTGTCTTTTCGTCTATATATGTCATTTTATCCATATTTCCCCTAATACAGTGTGAATAAAAAATATGTTTGTAAAAAGGAGCCAATTTCCCATATTTTCAATGATAACTTCGTACAAGATATCTTTGCTAAATAACGATGTAAAAACTAAAATTGATTCATTTATTTACTATACATAAATAACGTACAAATCTTTTAAAATCCAGTGCGTGTCCAACTTTGTGTGACAAAGAGCCCATAACTCTTATAGATACCCTACATAAATATCTGTAGCCTCTCACGGCACTACTCTTCTATCATTTTATAATGGTTTGACATCATGACCTGCCCGAACTCTATCAATTGTCTTCAATAGAGTCTATTGCACCACAGTAGAGTCAACTATCAAGAGAAACATTAAAAACGATTAAAAGGATGGAAAATTCCCAGTGACAGAGGACTTATGCAAAAGTGTCATGCCCTAATTATAATTATGTGTACTAAAGGTTTTATTCACACACACGCAGAACATAATGAATAACATGTCTTGAGAGGAAAAAAACTCAGGCTTTGTTGAGTGAAGTAGAAAAACGAAAGCTAAATAATATAGGGTAGAACTGAGCTTAAAGCTCCGTGCGTAATTTGGTTCACCATCATTATCTCAAAAACGCAAAGTATAAATTTTTTTATTGATACTAAATTGAAGTAGAAGGCAAAATATGTGTAACCAGACATCAGCTTAATTTTTGCGACGTCGCTATCAGGAGATAAATAGATAAAAAAAACAATTTTCATACCAAAATGTTTTTTTTTCGTTGGTAGTTTTTTGGTTTTGAGCTGTTGTGTTCAGTTTATGATACCTGAATATAATTCTTAGGTCGTTATTTAATGTATTTTAATATGTATTATTATTTTTAAGTTGAATTTAACAGTTTTTTTTATATAACCTACATCAAAGCTTTCATGTGGGTGGGGTAAAAAAGACCAACTAAACCTTTACATTAGCAAAGGTGTTGGCAACAATAAAAAATAGTAAATAAAAAAGTAAAATAGCTAAAAGAATAAATTTACAGGAGATAAATTGAAGTAATTGTTATTGACCTCTGCTGATGAATATTTCTTTCGAAATACCATATCAAGGTTACACAATAAAACCTTTGTAAATAATATTTCCATAAAATTTGTAGTTCACATTGGGGTTAAATATTAATGCACTATTATTTCGTAAAATTTCTTTAAAATTAAAAAAAAAAAAGTTGGATATGTTTGCCCCTGGCTGTCATGGGGCAAATGGGGGCAAATGACAGATTCTAGAAAAACAGTAAAAATATATTTATATAATTAGGAGTTAACAGGAAATTTGACTAAACATAGTTCGATAGTTGTTTGTTTGATACATGTTATGTGCCTATGTATCAAGTAGTATCAGTATAATTATTAAAAGTGAAATTGGAACTATGTGCCCCGCCCCAACCAATACAATTCACTTCGTAATTTGCTTTTGGTAAATAATAAATTCAAGTATAAAGAAACAATTAAACTATTTCATTAGTGAAACTACTCTGATTTCCGGCGAACCGTATCCACTACACCACTGATTACCTATATTTATACATACACATTATATACAAACGTACCTACATACTTACATACATACATACATACATACATACATACATACATACCCCGTCGGGCGAAGCCAAACTCCTACCGGGCGCGTCCCCAGGTGGCGGATAGGGGGTATCCTAACCGATCGTAAGATCGGCGGATTGGGGCGAAATAAAATAGCCCTCGCGGACCAAATATGGCATCGGAGCTGAGGAGTAACAGCCACCGTCCGTGTATAGCGGAAAAAATTAAAAACTCCCTTTTGGTTGGTCACACCATCTGACCTAGGGTCACATACGGAAGCGGATGAGGGGACACTGCTCGAAAGAGATGTGTGGATGATCCATATAGCGCACCGTACGTGAAAACTCCCGGCATCAACGTGCCGCACCCACGGGAGCAAGAGGATGCCAATGAAGAAGAAGGTGCACGGCCGGAGCGGATGTTTTTTTTTTTTTTCTCCCACTCCAATGGTCACAAGCTCTTACAGTAATGGAGGTAGCTGTAGGAGTGATCACCCCTCCACTTCCCAAGGCACCGCGTTCGGAGACGACCTTTTGCTCTGGAGGACTATTTAAATAGCATGGATAACTATGAAAACCCAAAAAAACAAGAGACAGGTGACGTAATTATGGACGTCGAGCACGATGCGGCAAAAGCCGCTATAGTAAAAGGAGGCAAGAAGGTTCCCGGTAATCTTCACCGTGACAGAGTAAACTCTGCACCATCGACTAGATGTCGTCAAACGCCGATGGAGAGACTTGGCTCCAAAATTGACGAGCTAGCGGAGTATGTGAAAGATAGGAACAATGTTCACAGCAGAATAAAGGAGCTAATTAGGTCGATTGATACAGCATATAGCCTGGCATTGAAAGAATATACGGCAACCCCCAAAGCTCTCGCAATGACAGTGCAAACTACACAGACCTCTCCCGAGAAAACTATTAAACCGGGTGTAACTCAGACGCCAATTCCTAAGACCCAGGAGCAAAACACAAACAAAAGGTTGCTATCTTCACTTAGTCCCACCTCTGACGCGGAAACGCATCCGCCTAAAAAATCGGCTGTAGAAAATAACTGGACGAAAGTGGTTCGAAAAAGTTCGAAGAAGAAAGGAGCCCGAGATCCGAAAGAAACCTTGGAGGAAACCGAGAAACCGGAAACCGAAAAAATCGATACAAATGATAGTGCTAAGCACAGAAACAACCATCATAGGACAACTCGGAGGAAACATAGAACCAAGGCTGTTCTGGTTCAACCAGCTGAAGGACGAACGTACGCTGACATCCTTAAGGAGATCAAGGAAAAAGTAAACCCGACAGAGACTGGCGTGGACATAAAGTCCATCAAACAGACAAGAAATGGAGGTGTATTACTGGAAATGAGTCCCAAGTCCGAAGATAGTGCAGCCTTTGCAGCTGCGATAAGGGCAGCAACTGAAAACATAGGAACAGTGAAATCACTGACGCCGCTGACGACGATAGAGATTCTTGACCTTGATGGTGTCTCTACCGAAAATGACGTTCGTAAAGCACTCATTCGGGACTTTACGACAAAACTGGAAATACGACGAGTGAACTTGACCAAAGTCACATCAAGAGGACAACGAGCGGCCTTCTGTGAGATAGACGAGGCTAATGCAATCAAAGCCCTAAATGGGGCCCGCATAAGAATTGGGTGGGTTAACTGTCGCATTCGCCCAGTTGTTAAAGTGGCCCGCTGCTTTAGATGCCTCGGTTTCGGACACCAAACGCATAAATGCGGAGGACCAGACAGAAGCAAGTGTTGCTACAAATGCGGTGGGGAAAATCACAAGTCTGTAGACTGCGCGAAAAAGCCAAAATGCTTTTTATGTACAGTAGACAAAGAAGATCGAAACAGCGGGAGCCATGTTGCCGGATCCGGTACCTGTAACGCATTCCGTGTAGCACTTGCCGAAGCCACGAGAGAACAGAAATGACGCGATTTCTACAAGGTAATCTGAACAGATGTGCCTTGGCGCAGAATCTACTGCGCCAACGTATCTTTGAAGATAAGATCGATATCTGCCTTATCTGCGAGCAATATATGAATATTCAGAATAAAACATGGTTCGCAGATAAATCTGGCACGGCAGCAATATGGATCACAAACTCAAAGAAGATTACCGTCAATGACTACGGAAGCGGCGAGGGTTTCGTCTGGATCAAGACTCCCACGACCTACTGTGTAAGCGTCTACCTCTCACCAAATGAAGGAATCAGCGTTTTTCGCCAGAAAATGGCAAGCATAGAAGACACTCTCGGCAATTTTGACGGAGAAGTCATTGTAGCTGGGGATTTCAACGCGAAATCGGCAGAATGGGGCGCCGAATACTCGGACACTAGAGGAAATGACGTGGCAGACTTTGCTGCAAGATTAGACCTTACTGTGTTAAATACTGGGAGTATTACAACCTTTAGAAGGCCAGGGTATCAGGAATCTATTCTCGACATTACGTTTGCCACTCCAAGGACGGCGAACATGATTAGAGACTGGACTGTATCTGAAGAGTATAGTGGCAGTGATCACCAACATGTGACATTTAGTATTGGATCCGGTCCGACTCGACCAAGCAACTCTTGCAAACGAAGGTGGAATGCCAAGAAGCTTGACCAGGAAGCGTTACGAGCAGCCCTCGAGCAAAACGCATCTACTCTTCAAGCTGATCCAAAACTAAGTACCCGCAGAGAAACGGAAGAAACGGTATTTAAAACTATGAACGCTATTGTTACCTCGTGTAACGCCTCTATGCCACGACCAAAAAATCAGGGTGTGCACTGTCCAGCATATTGGTGGTCATCAGAGATAGCAGAACTACGGAAAAGATGCCACGCATTACGTCGCCGCGCCACAAGAGCTGCAAAACGCTCCCCCTACCAAGATTTGTATACAAACGAGTATAAACAGGCAAAAAAGAGCCTAAATAAAGCCATAAAATCAGCTAAAGCCGGATTGTGGAAGGAAATCTGCAATGACCTTGACAAAGATCTCTGGGGCAAAGCCTATCAAATCGTTACAAAACGACTTGGTAGAGCTTTACCAGAAGCACCGAAATCTCCTGCTCTGATGAATTCTATCGTAGCGGAACTATTCCCTAAACATCCGCCACGGAAAAGGAGACAATACGTGGAAAACAGTGAAACTACGCCCTTCACTGTCAAGGAACTCCAAGATGCGGCAAAAACCATAAAAACTGGCAAAGCACCAGGCCCTGATGGCATCCCAGCTTCAGTGATCAAGTTTGTAGCCTTGGAATTTCCGTATATTCTTCTGAACGTCTACAATGCCTGTCTAGCGACCGGCACCTTTCCTACGGTCTGGAAGCGGCAAAGATTGGTCCTAATAGACAAAGGTAAGGGAACCCCTGTAACGCCATCGTCGTTTCGACCACTCTGCATGTTAGACATCGCCGGCAAACTGCTTGAGAAACTTATTCAATGCAGACTGCGCAACGACATTGAATGCGCCGGAGGTTTTGCTAAGAACCAACACGGATTTCAAAAAGGACGATCGACGATCGGCGCGATTCGGAAGGTAACGGAAACAGCAAGAGAAGCATGGCGTGGTAGTCTTAAAGCTCGTAAAGTGTGTCTCCTTCTCACATTCGACGTTAAAAACGCGTTTAACAGTGCGAATTGGGAGGATATTTTACACGCACTAGAGCATAATTTTGACGTAAAGCCAGAAAATCTAGGACTAATAGACGACTACCTCGATGGGAGAAAGTTGATAGTGGAAACGACGGAAGGTCATCAAGAACACGAGGTTACAGCTGGGGTACCTCAAGGCTCAATTTTAGGAGCCGATTTGTGGAACGCTGTCTACGACGAGCTCCTGGAGATTCCCTTGCCGAAGCAGGTGGAACTCACGGGCTTTGCGGACGACGTCGCAGCCACAATCGTAGTGGACAACATTGAGGAAGCTGAACTACTCGTTCGAGAGACCGTCGACATCATAGAGACCTGGCTTGAGAAACACCACCTAAAACTCGCCAAACAAAAAACGGAGATGGTTGTCTTGACCCGACAAAAATGGTTTCCAAAACCATTTACCGTAGACATAGGAGAGACAACCTTGACGTCGACAAGGGCCTTGCGCTACCTGGGAGTAATGATAGATGAGAAGCTATCCTTCCGTGAGCATCTCGATAGTGCATGCATAAAAGCTAGCAAGACGGTATCCAACTTGTCAAGGATTATGGCTAACTGCATGGGACCACAAACCCGAAAACGACGAGTCCTGCTTGAGGCAGTCCATTCTGTACTGCTTTACGGAACAGAGATATGGGCGGATATCCTCAAGCAAAAGACTTATCGGCGCAAAATAGCGGCAGTGCAAAGAAGAGGAGCTCTGAGAGTTACCTGTGCCTATCGCACAGTCTCAGAAGCAGCCGTGCTGGTAATAGCAGGAGCCACACCGATTGACTTGCTAGCTTTCGAGAGAGTGAAACTCTACGACGCTAAATTAGGTGGTGACGATTCCAGAGAAACAAGGTCGAGAATTAAAAATGAAACGATACAAGAGTGGCAAAATCGGTGGACGTCAGGAGAGACGGGCAGATGGACGGCGCGTCTGATTCCGGACATTAGCGTCTGGCTCTCTCGACAATACGGGGACACAGATTTCTTTCTAACCCAGCTACTGACAGGACATGGACAGTTCAATGCCTATCTTTTTAAGATGGGATTGCATAGCACGCCAATGTGCAAATACTGTCCATATAAAATAGACGACGCTGAGCACACGTTCTTTGAATGTCCTAGGTGGAAGGATTATCGAAACAACGCCGAGCACATTATAGGCACCAGGCTTACCCCCTCAAGTCTTGTGACCTACATGATGAAACAAGAAGAAAACTGGTCAGCTGTAGCAGCTTATGCACAGCATCTTTTGAAGGCTAAAACCGGAGAAAGGGACCAGTAGTCGTAAACAGGCGTCGCAAGGCGCAGCACGGACTGGATTGATGTAATGCTAACGCGGTTCCAATCCAGTCCTCCCCGTACCATCTGCGGGGAGAGGGGAGAGGAGTGTTTTTTTTTAGTGGGTAAAAATCTCCACACGGCCGTCCATCCTTGTCTGCTGTAGGATGGACAGCGGAGTATCAACGATGGCGGTGTCTTATGAAGATTTTTTTTTCGCACCTCTATAAAAAAAAAAAAAAAAAAAAAAAAAAAAAAAAAAAAAAAAACATACATACATACATACTCACACACACACACACATATATATATATATATATATATATATATATATACAACAGTATGTTTATTTATATAATCCAAAAGAGATGAAAGGAATGGAGAGAGAAAGTTGAATACAAATTGAGATCAGGTATTATTAGGTGCACATTTTGAAACTAATTTCTCGCAAATAATGACCGTATAATATAATTCATATTATCATAACATATGTTGATACAAACCGAGTTAATTATCATAAGACAGCTGCAAAATATGCAATAAGATCGACTTAATATTATTAACGCAAATCTTTTCACTGAAGAATAAATAAGTATGTTATTTCCGCTTGAACAAACTCGTTCGTTCAAGTAATATCGCAATGTTAGTAAACAAAACGATGATTCACGGCGAGATGAATTTAGAGTCGTGTCTCCCATCCAAAATTTGTATGACTAGAATGTTATGTTAAGCAAATACTTCAAAGTTCCATTATATGTTTGTAGCACATTATTAATCCAACATATTCTTATGCGACAATAAATATAGATAATATTATACATATGAGTACAAAGAAATGGAGCAGAGAGTTAACACGATTTCACTTGTGGTCAACAGAGAAATCAGTAGTAAACGTCATGTTGTTAAATGAGGAGAATAACGTTTGCAATTTACGATCAATTTACATACATTTAACTTTTACTTATTTTTTGTAGCGTATAGATTATTAATGAGCAACGTGGCTTACTACACAGTTTGTTCAATCACGCATGAAAAATTCAAACTAGATTGCGGAAGCAAACGATGTGCCTTGAATATTTCATAGATTCTAATTAAATTTATAATTCACATATTATGAAGAATAGTGATATTGTGTGGAAAACAGTTTTAATTGGAATACAAATTGACATTATTACTCAAACTTATAATTTTAATATTATTTTAATAGATAAATTTATTATAAAACATAGTTAACAAGAAAACAATCCAATCTGCATTGAGTTCATTTTTTTACCTAGAACTTTTTCTATTAAATTCAAAAATCAAATTCGCCCTTTTATTTAGTTCGGAATATAATTTAATATATTACAATATTTGTTACAACTGCTAAATAATTTAACATCTAGTAACAATAATAAACAATAACATATATTTAAATAAAAAAGAGTGCAAAATAAAGGATAGTATTTTCATTAAAATGATATCTGTAGTATGATATAATTTAAGAATGATATAAAAAATAAAACTGATTTTTTAACTCCAAAAAATGCGAGGGTTACTCAAATTACAATTTAATTATATTAAGTTCTAATAATTTTGCAAATACCCATATACCAGTACTGAGCACATTAAGTAAAAAATTTAAAATATATTGTTATAATCCCTTTACAAGAGAACTTAATATGCCGTATGTTAAATATTAATAAATTGTCACTTTTCGAAATTTATTTTGCGTAACTTTAGAGCGAGATATCCTATTTAATATCCTATCCTATCCTATACTTTTTAATATCCTATTCAATATCCTGCCTTTGTGATTCATTTATGGTCCTAGCATACTATACGTATTGAAAATTGCAGTTTTTAATCAATATAAGAAATTAAAAGGTAAAAGAACAATATCATATTTGATTTTTCCACCCAATATAATTGGCTTTAATAATTTCGAAATTACATCTTTTTTACTAATAATTTAATAAACATTATTGCCATTATTCTATATCAAATGAATTTTTGGCACATGAAACAAATTCTAAATCATTTCTTTAATAAATAAAAATATTGTTTATCTTATGCATAAGTTTCAAAAAATAATGTATATGCAATTTTGAACGTATTGTGTTATTTATTAAAATGAATTATATAATTTTATCTCCCAAACATATACTCTATCTTATATTATTTTAATTTCTGGCAAATCTCAGCTGCTTTTCGGCAATAACAATGTAGACATTACATCTTTCTTTTACATCTCAATAAAATTCAATATTCTAATATTGCCATAATTTAACCTAAATTCAAATTTCAAGTGAATTGACATTTCTAGCAGATGACAGTTCAAATGTTTTCAATGCCAAACAATGACATGTGTTATTTTTAATTATTTTCCATTTATTTCTACAATATTACTTTAGTTTAACAGTTCATGAAATCTTAAAACTTTCTTTGATAAACTCTAAAAAGAATTATCAAAATTCGAAAAACCGTTCAAGATAAGTTTCAATTCATACACGCATACAGAAGAATTTTATATAAGATATATTTAAACAACAATATAACTATTTTTGTTGTTCTATTGATATTTTATTAGAGCTCTATAATCTACAGTGAATATCTATCTGTCAGTTGTTGGCCATTTTTTACCATGAAATTATTAATAAATTTTTGTTCTAATATTGATGTAATATATATCGTAGTATTGCACCCAAAGACAAAAAATAATCTTGATATCATATTTGAGCTTTATGATTTCCAGTGAATATGTATCAGTGATTAGCCATTTTCTATCTGGTAAGATTATTGTTAAATTTTTGTTCTAGTACTGATGTTTAATATATATTGCAGTAATGCCCCGAAAGACTTATCATTTGATATCCTATTAGAACTCTATAATCTCCAGTAAATATATACCAGTGGTTGGCCATATTCTATCTGGTGAGACTATTGTTAAATTCTAATAATAAGCTTGAAAGTTTATTTTCACTTGACATCAAATTTGAAATCTATAATCTCAAGTAAATATTAATATCACTACTGCTTGATATCAAGCTGGAGTAAATGGGTATTGAACCCGGAACTAGCAGTCGCTAGACCAAGTTCTTACCACAGAGCCATGACCAGCTCAACCCATAATTCCGACAGAAAAGTGTTTTAATGCCTGTTTTTTAATTATATAAAATCAAAGAGTGTCAATCAAAGAAATTTAATTGATCTGAATATTGATAACAATATTATGTAAATGATTAATATTTTAATCACAAAACGCCAACAACTTGTAAGCTTAATTATCTTATATCAGGCATCCCTGTCTGACTGATCGTGAGATATGGAGATGTATATATTGCAAAATAAATAAATAAATAAATAAAATTGTATTAGGTTTACATATCCATTTTTTTTATTAATTTTCCATACGTTTTGAGAACATGTACAAGCAATTCTGAATATCATTCGTTGTCGGTGGTTTCCTCATGTCTTATTGAAGGTACAATTGAATGGGCAATTACACTAAAGGCATTGTTCCTGGTTCATACTTTCATCTCATTGTTTTCAGTGAAAGCGCTAATTAGAACAACACCAAAACTTTACTGCGATAATGAACATCACGTGCACGTGTTATATACTGAACCCGTATACATGTTACCTATAAAGGTGTGCACGTGTAGCAACAATTGCATAACAACCCCACCCACCCTATAACAATTCAAGAGATTAAAATAAGTATTTTGATATGATACGAGATCAGTACGAGTAAAATATTAGGTTGTCAAATATCTCCCTTCCGCTTTTTTGCTCTTGGTTTATAATACAAAAAGGCGGAAGGGAGATATTTGACAACCTAATATTATCAGTCAATTTTATCAATCAATATTTGCAAAAATAACACTACTTCAGTGGCTTTTGAAACCGCAAAAAATGCATTACAGTAAAAAAATTCATTTAAATACTAATTATAAGAACTTTACATAAAAGCAAAAAATGTGTTTGTATTTTATTTTTTAATCCATAACGCAACAGTGCGATTCTTTTTTTTTTTGGAACAGACGGAAAATATGAAAATGAAATGCATCTAGCTGCAAATCGTCAAAAATAAACAGAGTATTTTCAAAAAAAATATCAGTTTGTATTTGCATTAGTATTGACCATAACTGTCCTGAAAAAAATTAAAAAAAAAAAATTTCATGTTTGGAAATCATGAGCTTTCATGTGCAACTTGGAGCTTTGCTAAAATTATGATCATTTTTCTGTTATTGTGGTTAATTTTTATTAATTTTGTTCATTTAAACTTTGGAACCGTAGCCGTGAATAAGCTAGGACCACAAACGTCCTAGGGCCAAAGTGTGTTGGCAAGTTTCATTAAATTATGAATGTAAAATACTTTATTATATTATTGAAAATTTTAGAGTTAAAATAAAAACTCAAAAATGGCATAATTTTTGCTAGTGCATTTTAATCAGTTCAATTGTTTGTTATACACGTTAATTCAATTCGAGAGAAACATTTGAACTGAATGTGAGCAAAATACGTTATCCATTATCGTGACATTTTTAAGTTTTCATTTTTTACTCGAAATTTCTTCAATAATAAAATTACCAAGCATTTTACCATTTTACAAATGCGCCAACTTTTGATAAAATTCGCCAACACACTTTAGTAAATTTTTTTTAAAGAAAGATATTTCAAAATAGACCGATTTTAAAAATTTTAAATTCATAGTTTAATAAAAAGTCTTAAATCTTGAAAACATGGGTCAATTATGTTAATATTATTATTATTTTTTACTGTGGTTCTAGAAATGTTACTCACGGTTTCGGTTCCAAAGTTTAAATGAACAAAATTAATAAAAATTAACCACAATAACCAAAAAATGGTAATAATTTCACCAAAGTTCTAGGCTACACTTAAAAGCTCACAATTGTCAAACAACGTAAGATGATATTTTTTTTCTAATGTCAATACTATCACCCCGTTTAGGTTATACGTTAAGTTCTGGGACACGCCGTTTACATTTGTTCCTTACTATCACATACATTTTGTTATTTATTATTACATTATTTTCACCATTTAAAATACTATAGGTTATTTTGAATTTTCGAATCAGTACTACAATTAATTCACTTCTATAAGCTCCATACAATCAACAACGAAACAGATTACCACTGGGTGAGCTTTCGACCTTCTTCCCTAATATAATTATACACCAAAATCACCTTAATTAATTATAAAAGAGGAATGTTGTTTCCTCTTTACAACGACAGATACTAAATTATAAAAGCGAATAATAAAAAAAAAATAAAAAAAAACATGGCATATTATATAATATACCTAACTTAGACAATTTATAAGACACCAGACAAAAACGCGGGATAATTTGTTTCAATGTGCACCGACGTCAATTATAAAAGCAAACTAGTGGTGTATGGGCATCGTGCCATAAGGCAAATTGCTGGAACTTCCCGTATCGTAACGAAATGTTCGAAGAATATTAAATGTTTTCAAATAGATTATTTTAAATATTGTAACATTGTCTAAAATTTATAAGAATTATATAAACTGCATTGCAAAGTTGAAATTATTTGTTTGAAGTATATTAGAACTTTAGTCAGAATTAAAAATAAAATCTGAAATATTTTGGATATATAAAAAAAAAATTGAAAAAAAAAGTTGAAAGAATTTTTTTTTTCTCAAAACTTTCATTTAGCTCTGTATCTTCGAAATGGCAGGTCCAGCCTTTGCCAAAAACTAATCACCTTTTCTCCCAATCATTACAAATTGAATGTTTTTTTAGATCATTGAAATCGGATTACTCCGTTCTCTCTTTCTGCACTCTTTGCTCCGTATCTTCGTAACGGCTGGACCTGCCTTTGCCAAAAACTAATCAGCACATCTCCCTACTCTTAGGAATCGAATGTTTGTCGAGGAATGCAAAAATTTTCATTTTCGATTTTCGGCCCATTACTATAAATACCCTACGGGAAGTTAATAATGATAAAAAAAATAAAGTGTGGCATGTTATATAATATACCCAATTTAGACGATTTTCCAGAGACCACACGCGCAATGTTGGCTTTGAGTGCAGAAACCGGCGTAAAGTTTCGTATTATATGAGAAATCGTATTAAACACGATCGTTTCAACGGGGTTCTACCCCGTTATATATATATATATATATATATATATATAATATTTATAATATCAAGTACAACAGTGAAGAAAATAAGCGAAGAAGCAGAAAAGCAGAGAAGCAGCAACAGCGTGACAATTAGAGGCTCAGCGGAGCGACTCGAGCACCGCGTCGCGTCGTGCTCGTAAATCCAGCACTGGGTCAGCGGGAAACGAGGTCATAGAGAACTGACCCGGTACTCTCGTGTAAATCATCGCAGCACCATGTGAACCTCCCATAAAACATACAAAAATACAGCCACGGAAATGTTTATGCTTCTTTTTTATTTTGAATTGGTGGATAAAGGATTATTTATACTTAACACGTTAATCGTCACGATGATAGGGTAGAGCGGAGCTTGAAGGTCCGCGGGTAAAAAGGTCCACCACCGATATTTCAAAAACTAGTAAAGTTAGGAGTTTTTTAACAACAATATTTGAAAGTAGAGGGAGGAAGAAGTATAACTAGCCATCACTTTGATTCTTACAACGTTGCTATTGTGAAAAAACAACAATGTTTGAAAAGTCCTAACAAAAGTAATTTCATTCGTCGTTAGTTTTTGTGGTCGTAAGCACACGAGACCTTAATATGATTTCTAAGAATACGCTAACTAATTGTATTTTAAGGCGTATTGATAATCTTAAGTTAGATTCAATAGTATTTTTTTATATAAACTCTATTAAAGTTTACATCTGGGTGTAGTAAAAAGAACCAACCGAGCCTTTACCCTGGCAAAGTTGTAAAAAATAAAAAATAGTGAATACAACTGAAAATTAAGTTAAAAAAGCAACTTTACGAGAGATAAATTAAATAAATAATTATTCCAACTCTATTAATTACGCTAATTAATTGTATTTAAAGACGTATTGATAATTTTAAGTTAGATTCAATAGTTTTTTTTATATAAACTTTAATAGAGCTTACATCTGGGTGTAGTAAAAAGAACCAACCGAGCCTTTACCCAGGCAAAGTTATAAAAAATAGTAAATACAAAAGAAAATTAAGTTAAAAAAGCAACTCTACAAGAGATAAATTAAATAAATAATTATTCCAACTCTGCTGATGAATATTTCTGTCCAAATACTAGATCAAGGTTATTTACAGTACTATCTCTAAACAATGTACCCTTGAAATTTTGGTTGAATTGGTCGAATAATATACCTCCTCTTATTTTGTTCAATTCCTTTTAAATTAAACATTGGACCTGTTTGCCCTCTGGCCATCTCAATTTACCTCGCCATTGGAGTGAAAAGGACCAGGTTACAAATGTTTGAAAAGCAGCAAAAATTACATTTATACAATTATGAATTGAGATTTTTTATTAGTCAGATAGTTGTATGTTTGATTTGTGATATTATTGCTTTGGTTTTCACAGTATTCACAATATTTCGAAGACAAATTAGACCTTAGTGCCCCGCGTTTTAAAAAAAAACTTGCACTAAATCTTTTATTCCTTCAGAATCAAACCAGTATCAACAAATTTGATTAAAATGATTTAGACAATATATCTTCCCTTTAACAAGCTCCTCAAGGCACAACTATACTATCCTAAACACAATATATACTATAATTTGAATACATCATTCTTTGATCTGTCTGTTCTAACTATAAAATATAAACCTCACAATTTCCATTTACGATATGATGTATTACAAATTATTTCAAAAACTAGACCGGAAAATTATTGAAGTCTTACCGAGCTAAAATTTATAGCTGACAGATTTCTTTAAAATGTGTATTACCTTCACATAAAAAGTTAGTAACAGCTGAAGAATGTTTTGTAAAATTAAACATTTGTAAAAATTGAAATTAGATTAAATTATATTGAATAAATTACATATGGAAAATAATCACAGTTCGAAACTAATAATTCAGTTTTCAATAAACATTATTCTTATCATGGCCAGGACTTCGTGGTAAGAATGTGGTCGAGCAACTTATTGCTTCTAGTGCAATAGTGTTATCAAGCAATAGTGATATCAGAAATCATTATAGATCAAACATTTTCGAGATCAACGTTTTCGAGAACATTGCTGCAATATATATTTTATGAGTATCAGATCAAAAATTTAATAAAAAAATCTCATCAGAAAAATGGTCAACCACTGGATTACATTCTATTAACTCTTACTACCATACTATAATAATTATTATAGTTAAATTAATAAAAATAGTTCTGATAAGTGTATTAAAAAGTATACATTGAAAAGTATATTCTACAAAATATACTAACATATATAATTTCTTATTATGGTTATTTTAATCAGAAATATTAAAATTGTGACTATTGTCATAAGAAAATATAATTGATTTTGTGAATAAAATATTCAAAACCAATAAGCAATAAGCCGTACCGTTTGTGTATTGTTCCGGACACAAAATCCAATAAAAACAAATAATGTTTGTGAAAGTTTATTTATTGTCCATATTTAGGAGTTGTGGTTGTGGCATGTTTCAGATTTATTGCCAATGAAAGCTGTAGTATATACATACAAACAAATAATGTATAAATATAGGTATCAGGGGGCAAAAACGTCCAATTTGACTTTGAGCAATTATATTGTAATAACCAAACCCATTTTACATCACGACAAATAACAGATCTGACTATGTTCAGTAAAATTCTCAGATAATTCCTAATCACAAAAATGTTTTTTAAAACTCGTCATATGTTCCTTTTTACCCCATAGGCGGTATGACTTGCTTGAGAAGTAGTGTAACATGACTTATTATATGACTGAATATTAAAATACCACGAAATTAGAAATATGCATTTGGTATAACCGATTAAAACATTCAGATGCATGCTATCTAGTGCTACATAAAATCTATAAATCTTACATTTTTTATTATAGAAGTTATAGAAACACATTTACATTTTATTTGAATAAGGGGGTCACGGCAGAACGCAAATCTAGGCAATCGAATATAATTATCAGATAAGATTTCATATCACTTTCTTCAAGTTTCTTTCTCTCTCAGCGGTTGTCAATAAAATCCAAGCACGTGCTGGAAGTGAACTTTACTGTCTCTTCCATTAGTATATTGAAATACTAATATAGTGGAATTAATATAGAAAAATGATGTAATTGAAAAATTGAATGATAGAATTGAAAAAGTGTGCAGAGTTGGATAATTTTAGATTAATGTAATACAAATGAATATTGCACTATTAAGGAATTTATTTTGTAAAATGTGTCATCAACAATGATATCACTTCAATCAGTGATAAATTAAATATTTGTCAATTATCACCAAAACACGCATGCAAGGTTGTGATCAATAGCGTTGTCCAAAATATGTTAATAAAATTATTCTCCTCTGGAATATGTTGCTGCTGGATGATTCTCGGTTATTTAAAACCAGTTCTGTTTGATATGAGCCGGTTGATCACCTTGTGTGTATTCAAATTTTACAACAGTTATTAACATTTATGTGTAAAAAAACACCAAAACTTTCTTCAAGTATCTTCTTAACGACGAGAGGTCGGATGATCACAAATGTCTTTACGAGAATTTCCGCGTGCGATAAAAGGTCTTTTTCATTTTGTTTATGAACTGAACTAAATTAAAAAGATTCAGCGGTATATGAATTTATAGTAAAAATACATAAAAAATAATAATACTATATCAGTAGGTACTTTTTAGTAAATATGAATATATATTTATAATATTAGAGTTCCGCAGACAAGTTTCTTATAATTAGTCTAATTGCAATGGGTAGTACTGGCCTAGAGAGGTCCGTGAGTTGAGTTAAACTCCAATTCGATTCAAGGAAGAATAGTGTAAGCCCATTGCCATTTGACATCGCAGTGCCCAAAATGGGATATTTTCAATTCGAAACATAATTTTGATCTATATTTTCAAGTAAAAATAGACATCGTTACTACACGATGTCACGTTGTCCAGAGCGGCGTTCGAACTCATAACTCCGTTCATACAAGTCATTGAGCTTAAACAATACACCATGAAACACCCTTATGAGGAAATGTAGTATAATTCTTATAGTCTAATTGAGAGTGAGTTTAATTATCTTGTCGGTGAGAAAGTTCACTTTTGTAAGTATGCTTCAACCGGATTTTTTCATTGATGCAATTAATTATATAAACTTAATTTCTAAAGAAAATTATTACTCTAAATACAAACGGTATGGTAAACTAGTGCTGCATTGTAACGTACAAAGCAAATTGCTGAAACATTATACATTCTTGGCACGGAACCCAATGAAATGGAAACAAAATCTGGAATTATTATTAAAATCCCTATAAAACTATCAGATTATACCCAGCTGTTATTGAGCCCGACATACCCAGACAAAAGACCTAGTCTGGTATGCTTATAAGCATTTTCTTCGCTTAGAAAAAAGATTACACACACATACATAGACACATACATACATAAATACATATACACACCCATTTTTCCAAGATACCCCAAAATGTTCAGAAACACTTAAAACGTAAAGATAAGCAAAAATTTTCATTTTTGCTTTTTTGTGATTGTTTTAACTTGAGGATAAAAAGTTTTATTCAATATCAAACGCATTGAATAAATTATAGAAATACTAAATTATTTCAATAAAACAAAAAAACTATTTTAAATATTGCATTTTCTTTATAGATAAACATTAGATTTTTTTTTTGTAAAGATTCGTTTTTTATTTTCATCTTTTGCCGTTGTCGAACTATAATTTCTTTTATAAATTATATAAATTTTGTAAAAAAAATGATTCTGATATTTGTTAACCATTGAAATTTACGTTATCGATTATATATAAACAGTAAGTTTAAAAACAATGATGCTCTTTATTTTGGTATTTCAAATAAACTAGCTCATACACACATAAAATTTAGTTTTGATCATAAATCGGGAAGTTCCCATCTTATCTATATATTTCCATCATAAAGGTAGACACGAAACTAAGAATTCGTAAGTGTAACATACGTTTTGTAGTGTTAATACTGACAATTAAAATTTCACAGTAAAACAATAAAAAAATTATTATAGATATAAATAAACAAATTTTAGTTTAGTGTTTTTAATATCGTGTAAATGCAAAATTAATAACTTTGGTTACAAAAATATTTAGAAAAACCATGTAAGATCGAAAACGTTTAAAACGAGTACCATGTAAATCGGGGTACTACAAATAAACATAAATATACTAAAAATACTACAAATATACTAAATGTACTAGTTTAGCTACATATATGTTCTTAGAGATTTGAAGTTAAAATACTTCAATATATATGTAAACAATTAAAATAGTACGCAGTTACGCAGTTACGGTCATTTCCGTCAATTCGTGTGTGATACACGATACACCGAATAAGTCGCGCCCTGCCTAAGCAGCAAGAGCAGGGAACCTTGAACCTGATCGACACAGAGAGCGAACGGTCGCGGCCCAAGGTCGCGGCGGCACTCGGTAATTATAACCATTATTATTCTTTATCACTAATATGTCTCAACAATACGCGGACGTGTGAGCGCGCACTAATGTGCTAAAACGTTTCATTTCATCATCATCATAGAACCGAGAGGATAACACATACAATATTTCATAGCGCATTAATCCAGATGTGAGATAAAAAAAAAAGAAATAATTGTAATTGCGTCAAATTTTGTTCTCAACATTGTTTACATCCACGGTCACAGCCAAATGACCTAAATAATGAAACTATACAAGTATGCAATTATGCCTATTGACAATTGCAGAATCTACAGAACAAAAACCTTAGGTGGAAGTCCATTAATCACGTGAGACTTAAAGGAGGGGTTGACAAAAAAATCTAAATATCACGTTAGAGGGGAGGGGAGGTTCTAGTAAGATCACTTGTATTTATATTTTACCAGAATTATAAAAAAATCCAAAAAAATCAAGATTACAAATCAAAATTTTTTAGATACACGTGATGTTTGGTGGAGGGAGGAGGGTAATTTTAATTATTATTACCAAGGGGGAACGGGAGTCCAAAAATCCTTAGAAATCGGCCCCTTATGCACTGTGTTTAAAAAAAATCCAAACTTTTCGTTTTGTAAGCAAATATTATGGGAATAATAGTAAGCAATAAATTGAAACTTTAAATGTAAAATGATATAAAAATGTAAATTGAAATAAATTATAGATGGACAGAAAACAAACCATATTGTTTTAATAGTAATTTATTGAGAACACAAAATACTTTATTTTAAAAAATCATTCTGTTTTATTTATTTAAATTTCAATTAACTGTATCTTTTTATAATATTTATAATAAATTTGTTACTAATTAAATTTAGTTTAAACTACAAATTTTTCTTCTTAAAGAAAAAGGCATGTCTCAAGTAAGTCTAATGTAATTATGTTTAAAAAAAAACTATAAAAACATCTCCTTTAATAAGCAAATATTAAGGGGAAATTAATATCAATAAATTAATTAAAACTTTAAATGCATATAAAATAATAGGAAATTGTAAATCAAAATAAATTATAGATGCAAAGTTAACAATTAATACTGTATTGTAATTGTAATTTAATAAAAACAAAAATTTATTGAAAGTTATTTTTTTAAAAATATGTTTAATTTTTTAAATTAATAAACCTTATTATAATTTATTTTATTGTTTATTAAATTTATAATTAATTTGTTTCTAATTATTTTTATTTATTTAATTCAAATAAAATAATATTTTTAAAAATCCGTATTTGAAAAATATGATCAATACACTAATCCACATTCAAACTTCATATTTCAAATTTTTGTGAAATCTTATGAAGACAGCAGTGATAATAAGAATTATATACAAGCTCTAACTATTACATATTACATATGTATTGTAATAAATAATAATAACAGGAATAAAATAATTTACTTTCTTTCAATGACCTACTTCCTGTATGTGAAAATTACTTGGCTACTAAAACATGCATTTAAAGTACGAATGAAATTACAATTCACAATAACACATGATTATCATAATTTGCATACGCAAAAAGTTAAAATAAGTTAATAAAATTAGTAACTTAATCATTTGTCCTCAAGTTACAAAATGCTGACAATATTTGTTACATTTTGTTATAGATAAATTTTGTGAACATTTACCGAAAACTTGAAATAATAATCCAAAAAGTTCTAAAGAAGAAGTAATAAAACAAAAATAAAAAGAGGTATTAAAACTTTGAAGGCGTATAGTAAATAAATAATCGAGTTTCTGTATGTATATTCATACTGAAGAGAAAAGTACTAAGAAGGAAGTTAAAAATGAATTGACTCGAACTCAACACTAGAGAAAGAAGAGAGAAGATAAAAACAAATTTTAGAAAGTTGTGAAAGCTGTAACAAAATGCTACTGCTGTTCATCTCTCGTAAGATACCGATCATAAAAAATAGAAAATGACGACTGTAATAAAATGTTGATTCTTGATATGACTTTGGTCAAGTTTTTCACCCATTACAAGGAGTTGGGTGCCGAGCACTAAAATTTTAATCATTGAATTCGTTCGAATTACGAAGTACTTTATAAAACTGTTCTACAAGTGAAAAATTCTACATCCAAATAACACGGCATATTTTGCTTGATTAATAAAAATATTAACTAGTGGTGCAAGGCATCGTGCCTTAAGACAAATTGCTAAAATTTCCCTTACCGTAATGAAATGTTCGATGAATTTTAAATGTTTTCGAATAGATTATCATAAATACTGTAACTTATTATATACTGTAACGTATATTATAGACAAAATATAAAAGCTTATAAAGTGAATGACAATATTTATATACGTTTACATGAAACGTATATAAACAAAACTTGATCAAGTAAAGTTAGAATGAAGGAATTTGTCTCATACTTCTAAGAATTATATAAACTGGATTGCAAACTTAAAATTAAACTAAAACCCGAATTATTTTTGATAATCAAAAAAAAATGTTTGTAGAATAAAAAAAAGAATGTCTTCCTTATAAAATAATCGCTTCTTTACACCGTCAACATAAGCAAAATGCTTTTTCTCAAAAACTACAATTTTTGCACATTCAGCTCTCCAAATTTAGCATCTCCGAAACGGGTGGACCTGTCTTTGCCAAAAACTAATCAGCACGTCTTCTAATCATTACGAATTGCATGTTTTTTTAATTATTCAAATCGGATTCTCTGTCCTCTCAAACACTTAATTTCCATTTTCTGCACTCTGCTTCGTATTTCAGAAACGGCTGGACCGACTTTTCCCAAAAACTAGTCGGTTGAGCGGTGCTCGCAAAAACATCCATAAAAAATTGTATTCACACATACAAACATACATTTTTACTATTTTTTCTAAGGTATGACAACATGTTCAGAAACCTCTGAAACGTAAAGATATGCAAAAATTTTCATTTTCGTTTTTGGGTGATTATAATAACTTATCATACGGGAAGTTAATAATTTAGTAAAACATGGAAAAGTTTGAAATGCGATTTGATAGTTACGTGGGTCCATAGAAGGTTGAAATAATCCTAATGTATTGCTTTTGCTAAAATGTATAGATTTCAAATATAGTCGGCAATTATAAATTAATCTATTAAAAGAATATAAATAAATAATTTGAGAATTTCAACATTGAATAATACAGAACATTCTCATATGTCAAAAGCCAATATAACAATTCAATCTATTCGAAAAACGCAATTGAAAACTAGTAATAAAACAATAAAAAAATATTCGTAGTGCAAAGAGTGTTTGTGCACAATTAACCAATATACAATGTTTTCTAGAAGCAAAAAAAATCTATAGCAATTAGTTCTGCTCAAAACGAACCGCAAAAAAATCACAAGACAAAAAAAATCTGTTTAAATACGGGCCAAGAATCAATATATACGACAATCACAAAAACATTTTTTGTATTAGTACTTCAACTTTAATAAATTTATCTGGGAATTATTTCATAGTTTTCATATTTCCCGCCATAAAACATGTTTCTTGCTCAACTCGAACAATCCAGACATGACGTGATTCACTTTCACGTGTTTTTACTCGATTTTCTCTTTGCTTAACAAGTATAAAATTCATGCAATGACTTGGAATATCGATCTTTTTATATTTGGGCAATTGAAATGAATAACACAAATTTACAAATAATTCTTATTTTCACAAAAAAATTTTTTTTTTTGGCACTTTATTATATTTCTCATGATAATGCACTTGCACTATGTATGTATAAAAAATATAGAACATTTGTAAGTGAGCTATATTATTCTCACTGTATTCTTATAAAAATATAGCGTAATATAACTAGGTTAATACATATTTAAGTAAATGTAATCTTTAATCTTTAGGCGTAATCCCGAAAGCGAACATTTATTTATAATCTACTTTTAAAGATTTGTTATTTCACAAGTATTTCTCACGATATCATTATAACAATATTGTTCTAACCTTCGCCTCGCTCTTATAACAGGTTTGAATTATATTATTTAGTTTTTATATTAATTTTGTGTGGATTTTATGTTTGTGGCACTCACACTGTATGGTATTATAATTAGCGCAAAAATAAAATTAATTAACAAAGTTTCCTTAAACAATTCATTATGAATAGGTAGGTTAGATCGGGGCTTAAACCCGCGGGTAAAAAGATTCACCACCAATATTTCAAAAACAAGTGAAGTTAAGATTTATTAATAACAATATTTAAAGGTGGCGGGAAAAGATCTACAACCTGCCATAACCTTGATTCTTATGACTTTGCTTTAAAGAGATAAACAGCACTGTTTGAAAATCCGTAACAAAATTATTTCTTTCCTTGTTAGTTTTTTTTGGTTGTGAGCACCATTGTTTAGTTTACGAGACCTTAATATAATTTTTAAGCATACGTTATTTAATTGTTTCATAAAACGTATTGTCAATTTTAAGATTGTTTCAACAGCTTTTTTCATACAACCTCTATAAAAGCTTATAAGTGGGTAGTGTAAAAAAAAGACCAACTGAATCTTTACCCTGGCAAAGGTGTAAATAATAAAAAATAATAAATAAATAAGTAAATTAAGTTAAAAAAGCAATTTTACGAGAGATAGATTAAATAAATAGTTATTCCAACCAAATTAAGGTTGTATACAGTGCTATCTCTTAAAAATGTACACAAGAAATTTATATTTTGCATTGGATAAATAATGTGGCTATAATTTCGTAAATTTGTTTTAAAATCAAGATTAAGACATTGGACCTGTTTGCCCCTTGACCGTCTAATTTTACCATGTGGGGCACAAAGGACTAGATGACAAATTAAAAAAAAAAAACAGCAAAAAAGATACATTTTCACAATGTTGAATTTGTTGGTCAGACAGTTGTTTGTTTGATATGTGTTATTGATTGTGATAGAATTGTTTTGGTTTTCACAATATAAATGCTACTACTCTACAATATATGTGCATAGTATAGTCATAAATTATAGATGATAGAATTTCATTAAACATATTTTAATTTTATTTTTTTCGTTTTGTTTCGGTGTTTCATTATTAATTAAAAATGAAAAAAAAAAGGTTTTAACTTTAGGTTGAATTATTGGTATTAACTGCTGAATTATGACACATATTTAGTATCTAAACGCACTTAATATATAATTGTTAATATTTACTCAATTTTTTAATTGGACGATTTGTCGCTGCCCTATTATATCAAACATGTTGAAACTTAAATATATATATATATATATATATATATATATATACAAATGTAAATAAAATAAATTAGATTAGAAATTCAATGCAATTTTCCAAAAACGATTCTTTCAATCTTAATTTTTTATCGATATTTATCGATAAATTAATTAGAGATCCCTACCTCCATCACGATGATGCTATAAATATTTAATATCAACATATTAATACTGAAAGATCCACAGTATACTCGCCGCCAGCTTGCTTTTAACGCAGCCTGTACTGTTTATTAAAGAGAAAGTACGAGCAGCAATAACAGTAACTAGCTTACACGATTGTTTTCTGCCTTTGACATTTCGTTTAAAATCATTTATTTCCTTTGTCATGTTAATAATTCCATCGATTCAAAATTCCAATTCTTCAAAAGTAAAATTTGACATAAAATAACACATTGCCAGTCAAGTAAAAAGTCACGCAATAAACGTTTGACTGCAGAAGTATAACCAGAGCGGCAATATATATAATCATTAGTTTAACTCTATCTAAAATATTAAACTAAAAAGGTATTTTCTTTATAAAAAAAATAATTAGCGGTAGTAATTCGAATAATGTACTCAATGGCTAAAAGTGGTAAAAACTTTCAGGCTTACTAAACTAATAATTGAAAAATTAATGTAATCCTACAATTATAATACTGAGTGCCATGGAACCACAACGTTAAAAGTTTCTACGATTCAACTGTGAATAGTTATAGGCATTTGTTACACACATGGGTATTCTTAAAATTTTACAAAATGTACAAATCATGAAAACAAAAATGTATCACTGTACTTACAGTGTCAGAACTGGAAAATGTTAAATACGTGTTTATAACCAAGTTTTTCTTATATTTTGGGAGTAACTTTTTAGAGAGATATTTAATCCCTTTTTCTTCCATTCTGCATAGTTTTTGAATCTTTTTCATGTTTCAGTATTCAGTATTAAGTATTGTATATAAATAACATTACTTTTCCAAATTTATATTTTTTTTTTTATCTATGACATCAAAGAGTAAATACGCTTCAGTTTCACCCTTCTGACATAGTGGCTTTTAGTTCAATTTATCTTGTCTATTCTCAAATTAGTGATTATCCCTGCACAGGGTTATCCTCTATAATCAATTTCTCTAGTTTATCGGTTAAAATATTTCCTAAATACTTGTAGCAATCGACGTTTTGCACATGCTGATTCCGCACTCTCATATTTGGAATCTTCCATTAATCAAGATAAGCTTAAAAGTTAGTAGGGGAGTGTGGGGGGGGTTTGTTTAACAGAAAATCACAAAATATTACGTAGACTAGTCTAGAAAAATATCACGTGTATTTATTTATTACCTGAATTTTAAAAAAATCCCAATTTTTTAAAAAAAAATACGATTTTTTTATGGGACCTAAGTATTTGCGATACGTAGTTATGGAATTTATTAAAACTCTCCTTCGATTAACTCAGGTTGTTGGCTTATAATTTAAACCTTGTAGCAGTCAACTGTATTAAACACTGATTTGTTTTGTATTTGTATGTATTTGTTGCAGTTCTTATTACAATCATATATTTATTATTTATTTATTTATTATTTATTTATTACACATGTTGTTTCGCGGACTTGGTTTTAGATGTGGACAATTAGCCCCATTAAAAGCTCCGCTACCCCCTCTACCAGGAGTAGCAACCATCCCGTATAAAAGCTCAATGCCATGATAATAAAATAAAAATACGTCTGAACAACCTAAAAAGGCACGTAATGTTAGGTAGGAGAGGGAGGTTACATCAGGAAGCAGAGAGAGAGAGTCCAAAAATCCTTAAAAATCGATCACGTGATTAATGGACAGCCCCCTTACGAAAATCATCCTTTTCGACATTCTCATAACTTTTTTCCCACTCGGATGTTTTTTGATCACCTTGTTTTGCAGTTCAGTATCGACTTTGGAAAGAATACAAGATCACTGAATACTTTATAGTGATGACCTTTATTACTATCAAGAAATAACCATTTCTTTCTTCCAGATTGTCTACATCAGACGGATTTTGACATGTTTTTATAGATGTGCAATAGATCTTGATTTCAATAGTATTCAATAACTAAAATAAGTTTCACGCATCTCCTACGTGCCAGTACATCATCCACTCAATAATAAAACGAAATTTAAAATTGAATTAATTAAATATTATCATCGACGAAATTATAAGTGGTAAAATAAAAAGTCATACAAGTTGGACAATCAGATATATAGCAGTTGATAAGCATAAGGCTAGAAAATTATTATTATAATTTATAGTAAAGTTTCTTCAATAAAGTACTTAACCTAAATCAACTGTTTCTACTTTGTTATCGAGTTCTTGCAATCTTTCAAAAACCTTTCACTCTCCTGATTATTGCGTTCTATTAGAAGCAGTGTGAGTCAGATACTTGGGAGAACTATGTCATAAAACTACACGCGGCCAGGTGAAGGAAGATATAGTTATTATACTATTGGCTTTGTAATCGAAGATTGATTGAAAATTTTATAGCATAATATTTATCTAATTAATATTTTCAATTACAAAGAATATGAAATCTTATTAACTTCCCGTAGGGTAAGTTATAGTAATCGCAAAAAAAACCGAAAATAAAAATTTGTATATATCTACGTTTCAAAGTTTTCTGAATATTTTGGCATACCTCAGAAAAAATGGATGTATGTGTGTGTGCGTGTGTATTCGTGTGTGTGCGGATACAAATTTTTGTCAACGATTTCGGGAACACCGATCAACCGAGTTGAATAATTCAAAAAGCATTAGATTCGTATTGATAAGGAGACGTGCTGATTAGGTTTTGGCAAAGGCAGGTCTAGCCGTTCCAAAGATACGGGGTAAAAAGTGGCAAAAACGGTAATTCAGTTTTTAAGAGAACGGAGTGAGAAAATTTTTTTGGGTTCCGTACCAAGATTTTTAATTGCGGTACGGGAAGTTACAGCAATTTGCCTTAAGACACGATGCCATTTACCCACTAGTTTGGTCTTTGAATTCAAGACGCAACAAGATTCAAATTCAAAATTAACCAATACCTATTATAGTGTCCATCTTAAAATGGTAAACAAATACTGAATAAAACGATTAAGTTTGAATGTAGGACAGAAAAAGTTAGTGCTTTGAGCAATTTTCTATTAAATAGTATATTTGAAATCATCCTGATGTTAGCAGAATTGAATTCACATAGCAAAGCATTGTTCAGTTCTGAGCATCACGAGTTATTGCCATTTAAAAGCTAATTCTATTATTGAATAATAGTATTTGAAGCCTTTATAAGCATTGCGATTTGCTATTCCCATACGAGAAATTTCAATAACGCAATATTGCAGAACAAGCCTGAATCATCAGCAGTTGCATGAAAAAGCATGGATTATCTTGAACTTCTAATATATTCCTTTGAAAGTAGTTTGCAGTCTCGAAATCATTATACGAATATGTTTGTGAAAAAAAAACAACAATCTAAAATCTGGTTAACCGTATGCAGCCTATATTTTCATATAAACTCCTAGGCTTCTTTGTGGTTCAGTGGTAATAGCTTTGACTTTGAAACCACAAAATTGCAAAATGCGAATCCAAGTTAGTTACTGCAGGCATCCTGATAACAAGCAGGAGAAATATCGGTTTTCAAATCAAAAATATATTTTCATGTGAAAATCGCCCTTCCCAAGCATTGCTGCATCAAATAATTGATCATCAATATTAAATAGATTCCAATAATATACCTTGCCGTTGGGTTGTCTACTGTAAAACGGCGTTGTTAAGAGAAGCTGAGAAATGTTATGTTCAGTTGTTCAAAGTCAAGAGAAAATGCCTCCTACATTCGGATTTATTGAATAGAGTTTAATTTGATAAATAGAATACCAGTTCGTATGGCAATAGGCCTAATAAAGCATCCGTAGTTTGTATTAGCATAATCACACATTTCACGGCACAATAACTATGACGCTCAAGCAAAAGAACATTACTGTTGTTCAAACTAATTCCACGAACAGTTAAACATTACAATTAAGAGAGTAATTGGGTCCGCAACGGTTGAAGGAGACAGCATATAATTATACTGAAGATGCAACTCTTGTTCACTTTTCTTTCTAAAAACAAGTTGAAAATCAATAGTTCGCAAAAAACGCGAATCCTCTGGTGGTACATGAATGAGGGTGTCATCATTCTCAGCTAGGAATTGGAATGCCAAACAATTCGCAAAAAACGCGAATCCTCTGGTGGTAGTACATAAATGAGGGTGTCATCATTCTCAACTTGGAATTGGAATGCCGAACTTCAAGTATTTTACTTCTCACAATCAGTATGATAAGTCGCGAATTATAGATTATTACTTCAGGTAATGTACCCCCCCCCCCATCTAATGTTTTAAAAGCTTTAGACTTTATGCATGCAAAAACGACGTTTGTTTGCTTCTGATATCAAATGTACAAACACAATATATTATGCTCGAGATTATTATCATGCGTACGTGATTTTTTGAAAATTTCAAATTAAAATATGAATCAGTGGAAGTACAAGTTTAAATGCCAAAAACAAGCTACGATAAACCACAAATAAATCAAACAAAGACAATTCGTTCAAAAAATAAATAAGAATTTAAAGAAAAAGTAATAATTATTCCTCAAAATAAAATAAGTAGACTATCTCAAAAAGTTTAACAGTCCAACAGTAATATAGGTGTATGCAAAAAAGTATAATTCTTTATATATAATTTCAAGTAAATATCTTCGTGATATACATTTGTCTTTCATATATGCCCTATATATCTGTTTAATAAACTTAATATATTCAATGTCCAGATCAAAATGTAAATATTTCATAAATCGCAATAAATTAGAGAAGAACGTTACAGTCATTGATTTATTGAAAAATAGAGTTAAAACACATCATTATATTCAAGACGACAAAACATCGGACAGACTAATAAGCAGGCAGACCATGACATATATTAATTTCGGTCATTAGTATCAGAATACATAATTAGAATATATATATATATATATATATATATATATATATTAAATAAATATATGAATTGAAACACATGAGAAAGCTGAAAATATTAAAAATACAATAAGAAGATGCAATATAAGCTTTGGCTAAATAAATTTTCAATTTATTTGAATTTTTAAAAATAAAAATTTTCGTAATTTTTCAACAATAAAATTAACAAGAATTTTATCATTTAACAATCCTTATTAAATTATATCCTGATAAATTAAATTTTGATGAAACTTGTCAATACACTTTAGTATATTTTTTAAAGGAGAGCCTCTCAGAGTCGATCAATTTTAAAAAAATTAAATTCCTAGTTCAATAAATAATAAAATATCTTAATACTTGAAAACTTCTAGATATGTTATTTACGATTACGGATCTTAAGTTTAAATGAACAAAATTAATAAAAATTAACCACAATAACAGAAAAATGGTCATAATTTCAACAAAGCTCTAGGTTGCACTTAAAAGCTAAAAATTTCCAAACGTGAGATTTTTTTTCTAAATTTTTTTCAGGACAGTTAGATCAATACTATGACCCTGTTTCGGCTTAACCGGGGTATATATATTATAGAGAAGATAAAGTGAACTGACAAGATAACAAATGAAGAAGTCCTAACAAGAGTGGGCGAAAAGAAAGGACTCTACTGAGCAGGATACTGAATAGAATAGGAAACTGGATCGGACCCATTCTGCAAAAAGAGTGCCTCCTGCACGACGTCGTCGAAGGCAAAATAGAAGGGCTGAAAAGATTAGGAAGAAGAAGAATGCAGATGATTGACGACTTACGCGAGAACAGGAAATACAGAGAACTGAAAGCCGAAGTAGAGGAGCAAGTTTGGAAAGAAAATTTCATAAAAACAAATATAAAGTGATTAATGGTCGTTAATTAAGATAAAAAAATGGTAATGGCTGACTACTATTTATTATTATTATATATTATTGATGAGAACTTGTTATAAATAAGTAAACAAACAAACAAATAAAAATTGATTGTTTAATCATACAGAATTAGCTACAATGTTTATATTACAAATAGAACCACTTAAAGTCACTATTTTTTACGATTTACTAAATATTTTCTTAAATCCAAAACAATAAAATAATTGTGAAGATTCTAGAAGTATTTGAATCTTTTCAACGTTTTTACGAGTGTACAAAATCTGCTTAATATGAATTATTAATTAAAATTATTTTAACGATCAAAGATGAGCTCGTTCAATAATAAAACATGACTGATAATAAATAAAATGATGATGCAAAGTACAAATACGACAAATTGCCTACGACCCATATCGTTTTCGGAGCGAACGACGCTACGAGAGGTTCGAGAAACGTTTCTTTGTTAGTTTCATTTCAATGTAAAATCTTTTAGGCCATGAGAAGCATTCACTGAAACATTTTCATACTAATGTTATAAGTTTACTTATCCCAAGTCTAAAATATAATCTATTGTTTTCATTTATATTGACCTGCAATACATATATCTTAACCTGCTTCTCAATGCCGATAAAAATTATTCAGAAATATATACAGGGTCTCCCAAACCTTAACATCGAGCCGAAACGGGGTGATAGTTTTGACCTTAACTGCCCTGAAAAAATTAGAGAAAAAAAAATATCTCACGTTGTTTGCAAATTGTGAACTTTTAATTGCAACCTCGCGCTTTGGTAAAATTATGATCATTTTTCGGTTATTGTGGTTAACGTTTATTACTTTTCTTCATTTAAACTTTGAAACCGTAACCGTAAACTGAATTTCTAGGAACACAAAGAATAACAATGACACGATTGGCCCATGTCTTTAAAAATTAAAACCTTTAGTTAAACTATAAGTTTAAAACTTTCAAATTTGGTCAACTTTGAGAAGCCCTCCCTTAAAAAAAATTGATTAAAGTAAGTTGGTAAGTGCCATGTCATCAAAAGTTGGCGCATTTAATCATGATTGTACTCGCTACGTACATTAGTGTTCTGGGACACCCTGTATGTAGCGAGAGTAAGGTGGGGCTTAAAGGTCCACCACCAATACCTCAAAAACAAGTAATGTTAAGAATTTTTCAACGCAAAAACAGATTTCTACAATGACGAATCAGCTGCAGTTTTACTGAACATAGTTATTGTGATATAATTGATTTGGTTTTCGCAATATAGTTACTCAAAGTCAAATTGGTTTTTTGTGCCCCGCCCTACTAAAAAGAACACAAAAAGATAAAACATTTTTATATGGTTCCAGTTAACATTAAACATAAACCCATAACAATTAAAAATTTAGAAAACATATTTAATAAATTCTAATATTACCTCATAATTTCTCAAAACAATAAACGTATTGTATTATTTATAATATAAAATTATATATAATTTATAAACTATTGTTTATTGTTAATATCAATTATTTTAGAAAAATATAAAGATTATAAAGTAGGAATATTTTGTATGAAGAATTAACAGCATCATTTTATTAAAAAAATAAACTTTATAATTTTCATTTTGAATCGTTATGGTTCACTTTTAACTAAAACTACATAAAAATGTTTTATCCTTCATGTTTGTGTTCTTGGATGAACTGAATAATGATGACACATGTCTAGTGTCGAAACGTGCAGAATGAAAAATCCTTTTAATTTATTATTACTTTGCTGTGGTACTATAAAATTTAGTTCTAGTTATTTAGATTTGGCAGCCAGTCGTTAGACGAGATGAAGATCATAATGTGATACGCGACCGATTTTTTCCAAAAGTATCACCATTTCTCCGATGCAGAGAATTAGTCATTAACGTTCATTAAACGATATTTAAAGGTCTTGTTTACTACTAGATACAAATGAAAATTGTGTGTAGTATGGTTATAGAATCCATGTATAATGTGTAATTAAACAATTACACAGAATTATATACGCATTCACCCACTTTGCGAACGCGCATTGTCCGACTCAATATTGGTTTAGGAGCTCGTTAAAGGTATTTGTTCAAGATGATCTACATACAAAATTCTGACATACACACAGAGATTTCTATTGGAAATCTCCTTCGTCGAGCGAGATGGAGATAACTCACCAAATTTTCCACTGACATTTTCGGACACATAGAATTTTACCCATATATTTCGATGATTATTTGTTTTAAACTAATAGCATGTACTACATATATTTCAGTTGAGATACATTTTCACGAACGCGACATCCGATCATTTTAGAATGAGTCCAATTAAACTCTTTGAAATACGAAATCATTAACTGCTACTGCTGCGATGAAAGTTGTCTTCAAGCAAATCTGTTTTAATCGAAATAACTTTTACTTATAATTTAATTTTATGATCAATTTAGAGCGTTTGTTTTCAACTGATTGAAGTTAATTAATTCCACCTATTAAATTTTGATTCGAGCAACCACATATATTGCCTTACGACAGTCAGTGAAAAAGAGGAACAAGTAACAATGCACTGTGCAGTTGAAACATAAATTATTGACAATGAAATAATAATTTATGTTATAAAAATGTATTAAACGACCTTAAATGCATAAAGTACAGAAATAAAAATAAAAACTACATAAAGTGATGCTGCTCTTTAGAGTAATGATAGGGAATAGAAAATTGAATGTGTACGGTAGGGCGGGGCACAAAGGTCCAATTTGTCCAAACTAATTGTATCACAATAAATAACACATGTCAAACAAACAACTATCTTATTATGTTCAGTAAAACATCCAGTAATTCATCATTGTAGAAATGTATTTTATTTGCTGTTTTTTTTCAAAAATGGGCGGGGTAAATTGGAACGGCCAGGGGGCAAACAAGTCCAATATCGTATATTAATTCTAAAGGTATTTTACAAAATAATAGCTACATTATTCAACCAATGCAAAATATAAATTTCATGGCTACATTTTTTACAGGAAAACACTGTATACAACCTTGATCTGGTACGAAATATTAAGAAACTATTCATATAAATTATATCTTGTAAAACTTATTTTTTATCTTAATTTACTTTTTTATAGTTTACACCTTTGCTAGGGTAAAGGTTCAGTTGATCCTTTTTACTCCACTCACGTGCAAGCTTTTATAGAAATTATATAAAAAAAACTGTTGAATCTAACTTGAAATTAACAATGCATCTTATAAAACAAATAAATAACATATACTTAAAACTAAATTAAGGTCTCGTAAACTAAACAGAAGTGCTCACAACAAAAAAATCTAACAACGAAAAAAAAATATTATTGTTAAGGATTTTCAAGCATTGCTTTTTATTTCCTGATTCCTCCTAGATTTGAGGCGAATACACAACTTTTTCTTCTGCTTTCAAATATTTTTAAATTCATATTTTTACTTATTTTTGTGATATCGGTGGTGCACCTTTTTATCCGCGGATCTATAAGCTCCTTTGAGCCGAATTTTTGTTTTGCAACAAAAAAAAAAAATTAGGAAAACAAAAAATCAGTAATTATAAACCTACATATAAAAATAAAAACCAATAATTCAGTTCAAACAATTTTTTGGAATTATTGAATCACATGACTTTCTAGTCACAACGGCCTATAATGTTTACACTTCTGTGTATGAAATTGTTATTTCAGGTTCAAAAGCCTAGGAAATTGATGATATTGGTTGTCTTGTCATAATTTATTGTTGAAATAAAGAAAATTTGAAATGTAACCCGAAAGTTACGCGAGAGTTAAAATAAATCACGAAGACTTTTTTCTTCTGTTAAATGCATTGTTACAGAATGCAAGATGCCGTAAAAAATATGAATCAATCTGAAATACGTACAAATTTTCACGAAATTAATAAATACGAATGTATTAATTTATTCAAATGGATTTTTCATATCTGTATGACAAACTTGATATATAAATTAAAGTTGCACAAAATATTTAATACGCTTGATACTCAAAAGAATTTCCAATTAACATAACATAATACACATACGATAATGTGTATATGTATAATCGTAAACTGAATGCGCAATTGTTAATTAAACAAATGTTATTCTTCTAGCTATTTATATTCTATTGTATTATTATCTCTAACAAATAGTTCTATAAATCATATCTCAATAGTAAAAGTAACCGCCGCCACAAATAATTTCGAAGTAATTGTAAGGCTCTTAATGATCACGAGCACTTTACATCCTCTATTATGAATTACGTATGTAAGTTACTAAAGGACATTAAATTGGATTAATTATATTATGGATTTCATTTATTATAAGATAGATTTCTTATATTAACGCGAATTAATTTTTTTTGAATAAACATAAACATATAATATATGAAATAGTGCAAAATAGAAACCTGCCCTAGCACTTCCAGAGGAGGCGGTACACATGTTTCAACCTTTTGATCGTGAGTCGTATGTAAATAGAATTTAAAAAAGATGACATAAACATGGACGCGTAATACAAAAGACGATTTACATAACGGATTTATTCAACTTTTGATATGAAAAACTAGTATGACACAAGTCATACAACAACAAACATTAATATTGACATGTACGTGCAAAAACGTCGTTTTCAAGACTCATATATGTAACGAAATTAAATGAAGACGTTCTAAACATTCTAAAGAATAGAACAAAGGCCCCGTATCTCTAACAAAGATCCAAATGAAACCTTATGAGCCTGCCATTGTCCATCAATAACCACATTTTTATACATGTCAAAATGTCTGATTAATATATAATTTAGGTATAAATGAGTATTACTCAACTAATGTGAGAGCGATTATAAATAATAATGTGTATATGTAATTCTTAAAATAGTTCCAAATTTTAAAAAAAAATCATCTACAATAGACAATAGATTCTCACGGACAAAATAGATAAAAAAATGCATCAAGTCATTCATTGCAAGCAAGCTCAATCTTAGTAGCAAGTGAATAGATTTATTAACCCCTTTTATAGTATTACCATAAATTAATATCATTTAAAATAAAAAATTAACTAGTAGTGTATGGAATCGTGCCTTAAAGCAATTTGCTGGAACTTTCCGTATGCAAGGAATATTAAATATTTTCAAATAGATATTAAAAATATTGTAACTTATATATGTTTACAGAAAAGTAAATAAAACAAAACTTAATCAATAGAATTTAAAATAGAATACATTGTCTAATATTTATAAGAAATATATAAACTGAATTGCAGAGTTAAAATTATTTTTTTTCAAATATATACGTGAGCTTTAGATCTTTAGCTAAAATTAAAATAAAAATCCGAATTACTTTTAAAATAATTTTTGATTAAACAATTTAAAATTAAAGAAAAAAAATGAAAAAAAATCACATCCCAAAAACAATCGTTTCATCAACACAAACAGAAAGTTTTTTAAATCATTCAAATCGGATGCTCAGTTTTTCAAAATAAATGCAAACAGCCATTTTTTGCACATTTAGTTATGTATCTGCGAAACGGCTGCACCTGCCTTTGCCAAAAACTAATCAGCACATCTCCCTATCAGTAGGAATCGAATGTTTTTTGAATGTATTCAAGTCGATTCGAGCGCTCAAAAACGTGGACGAAAAATTGTATCCATACATACATACACGCACACACACATACATTTTTTCTGAGGTATGCCAAAATGTTAAGAAACCTTCAAAATTGATTGATGATATTTAACACGTTAATCGCCAATATAATATCAGAAAATATTTCATATGGGCCTTGGGGGGACAAAGATTACTGCTGACGAAGATAGAACCGAAAATAGTTTATTTGGTAGCAGAAATAAGGATAATCCTTTACATTAGAATTAATATACTTTTTTGTATCATATTTATTATGAATTTAATACATAGTTTTAAAATTTTAAACTTGTATGAGCGAATTCATAACTTCGCAACTTTTTTTATTATATTTTAAGAAAAACGACATACTTACAATAATTTAAATAAAATAATTTAAGTCTTTCGTAATTTTTTATAAAAATCATTATTATAATAAATAAATCGTTAAAAGTTTCTGAAAAAACAACCCTTCATCACTAATGTACTAATGGCGAGAATCGCAAGTCACCATATCGAATTTTGCATACTTTTATTACAAATATACATGTATATAATATGTCTGTAAAATTCAATGCACTGATTCCTAGAAAATTAATACACCACTGATGATAGAGAGATTTTTTTCTCGGAACGTTTTATTATTTATTAAAATAGAACATTCCATCAAAATTGCCTTTAATATATTGCATCTGCGTATTGTATAAATATTATAACATCTCTTATTAATTGCTATTAAAATTTAAAAAAGCGTTAGGTAATTTTTTTTTTTTTTTGAAAGAGGCTCTGGGTCCAATATGTTGTAAAACTTCTTTCGTCAGACATATATGACTCACATGAAGATTAGCGTGTTGAATTATTTATTTATTTTATTGCCACAACCCCCCCCCCTTAAAAATATATTATCATCTTAGTAATAGTCTATTATTCAATCAATTTAAATTGATTTTTGGTGAATGAAATGCATTCTGTGTTTACTCATCCATTCGCCTTCTGTAAATTAGCATAGGCATGTTCTGAATAATAAAAAAAATCAAATTTATTATTATTTTTAATTTTTAATTACTATAAACGGCAATTAATTTTTTATTCAGGATAAGCTACTGTAAAAGCAGTACTTTTAACTTCATACACAAACATTCTTTTAATTTCCACTCGACTCGAAAACCTTAAAAACTAAGGCGGAATAAGCTTGACCGAAGCATGAAATATAATTAAAAATTTTCACTGTATGCATCATGATAGTGCAAAGCGATTGTTGTAATAGTACAACGCATGTTAAAGTTGTGGGAATTTAGATAAAATATATGTAAATTAAATATGTACAAAGAACTAACTTTTCAACAAATTAAAAACCTAATACGGAGGATGTATATCTAGCCGAGAAGCCAGAGATAGCTGTCATAAATATTAGCGGTTTAATACTTTATGCAAATGTACAATGTACTGTATTTGTAGGGTAGAGCTAGGTTTAAAGGTACGCGGGTAAAAAGGTCGAAATTGTTACCTAAAATACAAGCAAAGTATAGAAAATTTTTAATAATTTTATTTAAAAGATGTATAATCAGCCACTATCTTAATTCCTTAAGAAGTCCCTATTAAAGATAAACGAAAATGTATCAATATTCATGCCAAAAGTATTTACGTTGGTACTTCTTTTGTTTTTGAGCTCTTGTATTTAGTTTATGATACTTGAATATAATTTTTGAGTATACGTTATTTAATTTTTGTAAGATGAACTGTTAATTTTAAGTTAGATGCAAAAGTTTTTTTATGTAACCTCCATAAAAAGCTTGCAAATGGGTAGGGCAAAAATGACCAACTAAATCTTTACAAAGATGTAAATTATAAGAAATAGTAAATAAATAAACAAATAAGTAAATAAGTGGTGCATGGCATCGTACCTTAAGGCAAATTACTAGAACTTTCCGTACCGAAAACCAAATTATTAAGATAAAACTAGAATAACTTTAAAAAAAATTGATTTTCGAGAAATTTTGAAATTTTTGTAAAAAAAGGTTTTTTTTTTGAAAAATTTGATTTTTTTTATATTTTGATTTTTTTCGTATTTTGATTTATTTTGAAAATTTTGAACATATTTTTTCTAGCAATCGCCCTGCATAGCTGATTTGGAGTCGAAATATCAAAGCGCATGAGCGCCGCGTAGTCGTCTAAACATTGGTACAGAACCCATATAAATATATAGTACTTATTAATATAATCTTTATAAAATGTCTGATAATACAGTGTACATATGTCTAATGTTCAGTTTTGACCGCCAAATGGCATTATTTTTCACGCGAAGTTAATTAGGTTAAATAAAGCCATTTTACAAGAGATAAAATAAATTAATAGTTATTCGACATCTACTGATTAATATTTCAAAATACCAAATCAAAGTAAAAGTTAAATAATGAAGCTATTATTTTGTAAAATTCTTTTATAATTAAAAAAAACGTTGAATCTGCTTGCCTCCTGGCTGTCCCTTCGGGTATAAAGCGTCAGATGACAAATTTCAGAAATATAGTCAGAACACATATTTCTATAATTAGGAGTTAACTGAGAATTTTACAAAAAATAGTTCGAAAGTTGTTTGATACATGTTATGTGTTCATTTAGTCAGTTGTTCATTTAGTTTAAATCCTACCCCTTTGTGACCCGCCCTACTCACTATTATTAATAACAATCAGAACTTAATATACTATAAGCTTGCTTAATACATACATTACAAGGCAACCCAATAGTTGTTTTTGGATTTTATTATTAGAAAAAGTTTAATATTGATGACGTCTCATTAGATGCAAGATGCTATGTTAAGGCTATTTTTACTTGAAAGCATATTGATATCTAAATCTTAAAGCAGCGGTTTCCAACCTGTGGGGGTCGCGCCCCTCAGTGGGCGCCAGGCTGCCCTAAGGGGGGCGCGTACAACTGTTTCCAGAATACTATTATCGAAATAACCCAACATTTATGGAACGTTTTTAAAATAAACAAAAAATATTTAGTTTTTATGAATATTTTACATAATATTGCATATTAATTTGTAGTCTGATAATATCGTTGAGTATTTTTAAATTAAACAGTTAAAAAAATAAGGGGGGGCGCAGCATTTTTTTTATATCGCAGGCGCGATGCAAAGAAACGCTGTCTTAAGTAAACTGATGCCAGTACTACTTGCCATCAGGCTGTCCTAGGCGGATATATCTGGAACATCTGATGAGGAACCCCTAGGCCTAAACCTGTAATTCACGAACAAGCCCTAAATGCAAAATGAAACTAGTGGGGTGTATGGCATCGTGCCTTAAGGCAAATTGCAGGAACTTCCCGTATCGTAACGAAATGTTCAAGGAATACTGAATGTTTTCAAATAGATTATTATAAATATTGTAACATTGTATAATATTTATAAGAATTATATGAACTGAATTGCAAAGTTGAAATTATTTGTTTAAAGTATATTAGAACTATAGTCAGAATTAAAAATAAAATCTGAATTATTTTCGATATACAAAAAAAAATTTTTTTGAAAAAAAAAAAAGTTGAAACAAATTTTTTTTTTCCAAAATCAATTATTTTGTTAAGACAAGAAGAAAGTTCTTTGAATCATTTAAATCGGACGCTTAGTTCTCTCAAAAACTGCCATTTTTTACATATTTAGCTCCGTATCTTCGAAATGACTGGGCCTGCCTTTGCCAAAAACTAATAAACACTTCTCCCAATCATTAGTAATTGAATGTTTTTTAGATCATTCAAATCGGATACTCCATTTTCTCAAAAACTCGATTTCTATTTTCTGCACTCTTTGCTCCGTATCTCCGAAACGGATGGACCTGCCTTTGCCAAAAACTAATCAGCTCTTCTCCCTATCAATAGGAATCGAATATTTTTTTGAACCATTCAAATCGGTTGATCCGTTGATCCGTCCGCCCGAAAACGTAACTGGAAATTTGTATCCATACATACATACACACTCACACACACACACATATCCATTTTTTCTGAGGTATGTCAAAATGTTCAGAAACCTTCAAAACGTCGAGAAATGTAAAAAATTTCAATTTCGATTTTCGGCCCATTACAATTACTTACCCTACGGGAAGTTAATAATATTTTATTACCATCCAGTTGCATCAGAACTAAATCTCGCATACTACACATTCGCTTTGAAACTTTTGTTGTAGTAAACAGTTGCACGTGAAGGAAACAAGTTGACGTATTGCAAAGTAACAAAACGGATACATAAAAATATGGAACAGATGTACATAAGACAACGCGGAAACGGAAGCAGATCATTCGCCCATATAATATGATGCATCTCATTGTATTTGTATGGCAGGCAAATAATTACCGCACATGCTTATAGTCACGCGGATAATACAAGAGTAGATTAATAATTATATATTTTTTATTTATTTATTAATTTCCCATAGGGTAAGTTATAGTAATGAGCCAAAAATCGAAAATGAAAATTTTTGCATATCTTCACGTTTTAGAAGTTTCTGATCATTTATTTTGGCATAGGGTAGAGCGGGGCTAGTTGAGCATAGGGGCAAGTTGAGCAATCAAAATATCTCGAAAACTATTCACCGTCCGTTTAGGCATTATATGGCGGAAAGATAGAGGTTTGGGAGAAATAAACATCCCGCGATCGCTAGTGGCCGCTGGACAAATGAGTGAGGCTCACTGGCGTTTTGTTTATTTTGAGACCAAAAAGTAAAAAAGTAATTCATCGCGAGTTTTCGTCTTGTTTAGTCAAATGTTATTTATTCTTAATCAGGTAAATGTTATTCTTCCATATAATTATAGTACTTTTAATATGCACAGAGATTCTGGGTATAATTCTCACGGTTTTTTTATAAACACACTTTTATTTTGAAATTCCGAGTTGGGGTTAGTTGAGCATAGTTGCTAAACTTGTTCTGTCACTAAGACAATTACCATTAACTTCCAGAAATTAATTATCCGATTTGAATGGTTCAAAAAACATTCGATTCCTAGTGATGAGAAAACATGCTGATTAGTTTTTAACAAAGACAAGTCTGGCGGCTTCAGAGATATGGAGAAACAAGTGTAAAAATGACAGTTTTTAAGATTTAACATTCGATTCGTAATGATGGGTAGAAGTGGCGATTAAATTTTGACAAAGGCAGGTCCAGCCGTTTCAGAAATATAGAGCTAAATGTGCAAAAAAGCACTTTTTAAGAGCACTAAGCATCCTATTTAATTGATTTAAAAAACTTTGATTTTTTTTTATTTTATGTAATATCTAGAAATTTTAGACGAAGTTCTTCATTTTAAATCAAATTGATTAAGGTTTATTTACTTTTTATGAAAACAAGAATAATGAAAGTTATATTATTTATAATAATCTATTTGAAAACATTTAATATTCCTCGTACGAGAAGTTCGAGCAATTTGCCTTTAGGCACGTTGCAGTACACCACACACACACACGGAAAAGGGTCTGATCGTGTTCCCATACAGAATTGGCCCCAACCTTGTATTTAAATGATTTTAATGCCATTTTATAGCTTTTTTCGAAAAAATCCGATATACCAATTTTCAACTCCCTAGCTCATCGTTTGGCCAAGATATCATTGAAAATATACGAAAGTGGCCCCTTTTTCAGTGTCACTTTTTGTCACAACTGTAAAAGATATCGACAAACAAATAATGCCATTCTATTCACATCGGTGTGGACTATATTGTTATTAATAAATATTGTTAAATAATCATTTGTTAGTGTATGAAAAAGTGAAAACAATTTTTTGTTTTAAATTTTTGAGTAGTGCTGTTGTTTGGACTAATTTTTAATTAGCATTGTTCGAATGGCTATTCGTTTTTCTTACGCTGTGCAAAATTTTGTTTTATTTTATGTCGTAGAATACATTCAAAATTAGAAAAAACCTAAGCAAGTTCGCGCTCATAGAACACCCGTGTAAGTCGTTTCTCAATTGCAAAGGCGAGCAGAGCACTGCTCGAGTGTTCGCAGCGCGCGTCTTATAACAAATTTTGTATATTGAACAATTCTATGCAAAACAATTAGGCTAGTTTTTTTTAAGAACATTCGTTTCCAGTAGTTCTAATGCTATTCTGCAGCAGATTTACCATACAATTATATGCAAGCGTCCCGTGTTTGGAAAAAACAGAAAATTCAATGAATTGTACATTTGAATCGCGCTTCATGAAAACATGCCCTAATATACATCAGAAATTTCACTACGGAGCAATATATGTACTCGAACATGAATTACAGTTCTCACTATAAACAACTAGTACCATTCCATACTGTTATCAACGACAGTGAAAGTACTCTGCGCAAGGAACGCCAATTGAAAATGTGGACATGTATCTCAATGTGAAACTACTCTGAAACATCAGACACAACATGCACAGATTGCGAATTATTTTTCTTCATATCGCTGCTAATATAAAGTAACTAAAGAGGATATTCTGGTCTAGAGTTAAAAAAAATAGATTGAGTATAATATTCGCAAAATTTAAAAATTCAAGAATATGTGTACAAAAAGATTATTCAAATTTAAATGGTTTTCGGAGATGTAACTGTTTGAACACGATAATCCTCTTCTGTTTTCTGTCTCCGCAAAATTTTAAACGAGCTTTTCTCGAAAATGTCTTTTTATATACGATACTCTCGATTTCCTATTTGCTTTAAATTTTTACAGAGCCTTCTTTATAGACTTCTTTTCCATATTAACTAGACCCCCAAATTCCGATTCTTACTGATTTTAAAACTCGAGAACACCAAAAAAAAGTTGTAATTTAATTTTCAAGCAGCCGCTATTTTGTCAAAAGTCATTTCTTTTTGTCCGTAGTCCAAACGATTACGACATTATACTAGATTAATAATATAATTGTAGTTCAGTTTATTTGAAAGGCTAAAATCATGGATATGGACAAGTACCATTTTTATAAGATCCCCACTTCATCACCTTTTAGAATTAAAACCTTATGACTATTTTTAAATTTCATTTCTTTCTTATATTCCCATAACAATAATTAATAACTTAAAAAAAACAAATAATAAAAATATTGCTTGCCTATTTTTTACGGCCTTTTAAAAATCGCATAAAATTCATGTCTCTGACTTCCATTCCTAGACTTTGTTCCAGTTTATAATTTGACTTATTTTAATTTATCGAAAACGACAAAAATATAGAAACATAATTAAAGGTTAATTGTACTATTTAATGAATTAATATTTTAGTAGCGCTTGTACTTTATTAAAAAAAACTGCATCGTCTACAATATGCAGTCAGGAACAATGCTTCCTACACATCTGAAAATACAAATCCCTCGATATTATTATGCATGCAAAACAATAACGATAAGGAGAGTCCATATGACACACCTCATACTGTACAACGATGTGTACAAGATCACATTAAAAAACATAAAAAATATTTTGTATAATAATCAGAGGCGTTGTACTCTAACGGAAGAATATAAATAATGGGCCTTGCATCAGATCATCAACTAGAAATATGTAATTCAACTATGCTCCATAAAACATACAACTTTTCAACTCTACACAATATTCTTTAGTAGAATAAAAATGCATACTTGTAAAACAAAATACAAGACAAATGTAAAAAATTTTATATATTATTTGAATATACCCAAATGCGGAATGACGCAAAACTGATCTAAAGTAATGGCGCGTTGTGGTTAGAAACTTCCCAATTTATAAAGTTGTCTTTAAAAAATATGTTAATTTAAATGCAAATTTTCAGCACACTTGTTGAGTTTGGAAACTGTCGCCACCGTGCCAGCTGCACGCTCGGGATACGTACTGAAGGTACTGGGATCGAATCTTACAATTAACTAGTGGTGCATGGCATCGTGTTTTAAGGCAAATTGTTGAAACTCCACGTACCAAAAACCAATTAAAAAAAAACTTCAATTTTTTTTTCAAAACTATGCAAAAATTTGATTTTTGAATTTTTTTTTAAAAAAAAATGACTTTTTTGAAAAATTAGATTTTTTTGTATTTTGATTTTGTTTGAAAATTTTGTACTCATTATTATAATCTTCATAAAATATCTGATAATATAATGTGCATATGTCTAATGCTCATTTTTGACCGCCAAATGGCATGTTTTTTACTTATTTTACTAGATCTTCGAAACCGCTAGACCTACATTCCCAAAAATTTAATCAGTTCTTCATCTTGTCAATACAAGTAAAACGTTTTTTGAAATATTCAAATCAGACGCTCCGTTCTCTCAAAAATTGAAATACCATTTTTGGCACTTTTTGCCCCGTATATTCGAAATGGCTAAACCCGCCTTTGCCAAAAACTAATCAGCACTTCTCCTTATCAATAGGAATCAAATGAATTATCCAAATCGGTTTATCCGTGTTCGCAAAATCGTCGACGAAAAATTGTATCGGCATATACATCCATTTTTTCTAAGATATGCCAAAATATTCAGAAACGTCTGAAACGTAAAATTATATAAAAAATTTCATTTTCAATTTTTTGCGATTACTGTAACTTACTATAACTCTACGGAAAGTTAATAATAGAAATAAAATTGTGCATGTAATAAGAAATATGTATGATACATGTAACTTAATTAACTTCAATATTTGAACATTGATACATATGTAAAGCTGATGCATAAGTAACTAAAAAAAGATAATTTGAAATAAATAAAATAAGAAATGAATAAGCTAAAAATGCTGGTAGTGAAAGGTATAACAATATCACATTAGTGAAAAACTACGAAGTATAAAATGAAACAAAAAAATCTAAATTTATATGATATGATTTTGTTCAATAAGTATTGAATTTAATAAATTGAATATATTTTTAATTTATAATTGATTATAAATTAATTTAATATTATAAAATACTCTAAAATAAAATTATTAAAAATCGAGCATTTGCTAAACAAACGTATACTGTTATTGTAACAGCAAGCATTTTATTACAATTGAGCATGACTAATGTTTTGCAACAAGTTCCGTTCGCGGACAATGATGCCGCTTGGAATTTTACCGCGTTTCCACATGCTTTGTTCACTATATAATAACATAAACGAAATTAAACATTTCCAAGTTTAAAGTAGAAGCTGAGAGGAAATCCGCTACAAACCCCTTTGCAAACGTCATACTACTAGAATGCCGGTTACACCACTATGATAAGGATAGCCAACCAAAATTGAACCAACATTTTTACTAAAATTCTGATGATATGGTAAGTCATAGTAGTAACGCATATCTTTCAAACGTCCATCAAAATATAAATATACAACAAATTAGATATACTCAAATATTGAAATCCATTTCGATCAATTAAATGACCACAACAGGCAATTAATGTATGGGTATGTATGGGTTTGTAATGCATTTATTAACCTTAAATATGTGATCGCAAAATCTTATTCATATTATTATAGAGGAATTCTCACTGAGCGCCTTGTCTAATTTTGAAACAAAACTCCGAAGAAAAGGCAATTGTTGGCCGAACAATAACACAAAAGAATAATATATGTGCAAATGCAGAAACAGCGCTAGCGTTTTCATTCGATAAGTGAAACTGAAAGTTTATTCAGTACCGTTCTTGCACCAAATCTCATTCACTAACACGATTGTAATCATCAATTAGCTTAAATTTGATCAAAATTAATTCGGTTAATCTACTCCATATAAGAGGAATAATTGCCTTAAAGTTTTTCCGCAGAAATTAATTGCGGGCGAAGGATGTATTAAGTTCTGATGGCACAGACATTTGAAACCATTCCAGAACCTGTAAGATCTGCTTCGAACAGTTTTAGTAATCTAATGTTTCAATTTAGTAATGCAATGAATTACAACTTTAATAGTTTAAAGTGATAATTTGCAACATGTACATTATTATGTAAAAAACATCAATAATTGGTCATTTGTTTGATTCACAAGGACCAGCACCTTGTCTTAAAAAATAATGTAATTTTGATTGGCCATAAATATATGCATATATTTGGTTGATTTACCAAATACGTGTCAACCAACACTGTCAACGTTCGACATACGTTTTTTGGTACCATTCTTAACTGGCACATGGGAACTGCGGTAGTCCCACGATATGTAAAATTTCTTCTAAGTTTTGCAAAACATTGTAATTTACAACCGCTTGTGGTTAGAATGAAATTTGGTGAAGACGAGTTTAATAGTTACAGTTATAATGCATCAAATTATACAATACAATATGACAATGTTGATTGCAACTGAATACAAAGTACACCACAAATGTTACTTTGAACGTTACAAAATCAGTAGCCAATATAATTATTTATAGATTGAAATAAATTAGAACGAATTCAGCGATTTATAACTAATATATTTTCGTAAACAATTAAAACAAATACAAAATTTATGCATACATAATGTAAAATATATGAAATTCCACATGAAAAGAGAATACGGAATACATATATATTTAAGCAAATAAATAGTACACTCCGATTATATAATGCTAAGTAACTAAGATAAGAAGCTGTGTCGCCGGGGCGCACAGCAAGATCACTTTTCATAATTGTCTAAACTTAGATACACTAGATATATAAAACTAAGAAATTTTATGCTTGTTTAATAACAAAACTGGTTCTGCGACAAAATTTCTCAATTCATATCAAAACAGCGATTAATTGGGAGCAGTGATAATATTTACCACCTAACATATCGTCGGTAATAAACAAATTTAAAGGTTTCATCATAATTTTCAAATAAAATAGAGTCAGGTTTACCTAAAAAGTAGCTTTAGTCAAAATTTCACAATCAATTTCGCGCACGCTCTATAAAATAATTTAGATTAAAATAAATTATTCGAATCCATTTTGATCATTTATTTATTTTATCACAAAAAAATTATTCGTATTTGCGTTTAGACATAATTTAGACAATAACGGAATTAACAATTGCAATTCTAAATGATAAATAGAAGATAGAAAAAATATGACTGAAAATAAACTCTAGAGATGTAAAAGTAATCAGGTTTATTCTTATCTAAGTCTGATCAAAATATACAAAACGTGACGCATCAAAAATCAACAATACTCTATCTTTTCTTAATTAAATACATTAGTCCGGTGTGCGGATGTGTTTATAAATAGTATTAGGTGTTATATATTACAATATATTTTCGCAAAAATTAATAGTCGTAGTAAAAACGTCGGAATAAATAAAAAGCAATATCAAATGTCAATTGTTATGAGGGAATAAAAATTATAAAACAACAAATGAAATTTGAACTATAATAAATTAATGCTCCCTGGTCTATATAACATAATTAATAAAAGACAATAATTGTCTTCAAAAATTAACATCGTTCAAAAACATCTTTATATACAATATTATGGAAAAATAACCTAACTACACTATCATACACGGTATGATATTTATACATATATATATATGTATATATATACATGTTAGAAATAAAAAAAATCAAATGCAGTCACTTCAGATACACAAACAGTACTAAATGAGATTTATTATACTGCATGTAGCATCTCAATGATAAATGATTTGAGTCAATCCAAAGTTAAATATACACATGTGAATTCAAACACTGCACAAAGCACCTGAACACAACAACACATCCGATCCTTTCTCAACATCAGACGGCAAGTACGACGCACTATCATCCTTATGAGAGAAAAATCGTATCTCGAGATCTCGCAGACCGTTGAGCGAGGTGACGATTTCCGAGGAAACCTCAATCGGTGCCGCTCGCCATGTGCTTTTGGCCGCGCTGCGTCCTGCCCCGATCACTCCAGCGGCGGGAACAGGACATGCAGGAGCGTCCTCGTAACAGCTCCGACGCAATGCAGCCGGCGGCGTCAAAAACAACGAGTAGCACAACTGACCGGCATTCCAAATTTGTCCAGATGGGTCACAATAACGACACTGGCAATCGCTTGGTGCGCCAAGTGAATTGTCTTCTTCCTGAATTTCAGAAATGTCGTGGTGCAGCCGAGGTTCATCAGCGGTATCAGTTTTCGGAATGGCCTCAGGCTTTGTGTCAGACAAACTACTATTCACTATAACTTGGGGCGGGCACACCGGAGTTGACGTTTGCGTCACTAAATTCGAACCACTATTTGTACTGTTATTACAATTGCCAACACTGTTATTGCTACTTATAATCATTACAGGTTTACGGTCCTTTTTGCGTCTTTTTCGTGGTTTTATAATTCGAGGAACATAACTTTCAGAATTGCCCGACCCAGAACTTTCATCGCTGACCACACTAACTGTATCGATGCTACCCTTAGATGAATTATGACCGTCATCACGTGTAGGCAATTCGGCACTAATATAACTTGTTTGCAGAGATCTACTTTGTTGCTGATAAATATGATGATTGTGAGAATGTTGATGGTGCAAATGCTGCTGGTGGGAAATCTGCTGCTGATGTTGGTATTGTAGTTGGTTAAGATGATGATGCTGCAGATTGTTGTGAATATTGTTTGTGCTGCTAGTTGTATTATTATTGTTGCGTCTATACCGACCACTCAAAATAAGTGGTGCGCCCTGAGTATGCATGGCCAAGCGCGATAAAGAGCAGTCCTCATAATCAGCAGCCTTACGATTTCTTGGTCTGGACATCGATAACATGGGCATTCCCGACCAACCTGGAGGTCCTTGGAAACCGTGTCCAGGCAATGACATTTTTGGAGTCGCATTGGCAGAACAAAGGGTCGCAGGTCCGTGCTTGCCGTGGGATTTGGGATTTGGCCGTGCGAGCTGAGATATCAGACAACTTCCGATATATCGCTCCACGTGCAGATTTCCTCCGTGCGAGGACGGACTCATGTTGTATCGAATATCCAACTATCAAGTACACATTTTATCCATATTGTCATGCACACTGCTTTAATTGTCATATTTCGAACAGTCTCCGTTCACATCGCGCAATCCACACATACGGATTATAATGATCACAATTAAACAATTACGAACTGCAGCAGTCACAAATCACCGCGAGAATTATCATTCGCTATCGAAGCGGTGTCAAAACACACACACCTCCTTGTCACAACACCGAAGACCCACTGACTAAATGTAACTAAACTGACCAAAGTATGAAATATACAACAATATTACAACTACATTTGAAAAGCATTTATAATAAAGAGAAATCTTCCAAGACGCGATACTCTTCTGTCGGACGTCGTTTCCGCGTTGACAGAACGGGACACCGATATCACGGGCGAACGAGACGAAACGTTGCGGACGAGAGAGACGGAATATAGTGAATGGAAGGGGAGTCGCGACGAGTGGTCGTGCTTGCTTGCACTAACCCACATACGATTTCACGTGAGATATTCGCTGCAAACGGTGTGCCTCACGCCTCGAGCGCCGCGAGCAGGCCGATGCGGTTGCGATGCACACAGTACTAGTACTAGTACTAGTACTAGCGCTAGTATAACAGTCGCCCTATCTCACATGTTGCGTGTGACATTTGTACGATTGACTCTCGTTAGCTCGGACCGTACAAATCGCGGTATATTGACGGCATGTGCATGTGCCGAGGCACATTTGAATCGCCGTCAAAGAGATGTCACACTATCATAAAATGTATACAAACATACTATGATTGCATATTTTACAATTATTTGCAAATTGCAAGAAGCATAGAAGAATATATTTAACATTTTCATGTTTCACGGAAAAAGCGAGGATGTAATTCTAGCAGTATATAAAGCAGATGGTGCATCCTCTAATTGACATTAAACGATTAATGTTATTGTAAGGTGAATTATTAACTTCCCGTAGGGTAAGTTATTGTAATGGGCCGAAAATCGGAATTGAAAATTTTTACATTTCTCGACGTTTTGAAGGTTTCTGAACATTTTGGCATACTTCAAGAAAAATGGATGTGTGTGTGTGTGCATGTATGTATGTATGTATGGAATGATCTAAAAAACATTCAATTAGTAATGATTGAGAGAAGGGGTTATTAGTTTTTCGCAAAGATAGGCCCAGCCACTTCGGAGATACAGAGCTAAATGTACAAAAAATGGCAGTTTTTGAAAGAACTAAGCGTCAGATTCAATTGATTTAAAGAACTTTCTGCTTGTCTTAACAAAATAATTGATTTTGGAAAAAAAAATTGTTTCATTTTTTTTTTTTTAATTTTTTGTATATCGAAAATAATAATTCAGATTTTATTTTTAATTCTGACTATAGTTCTAATATACTTTAAACAAATAATTTCAACTCTGCAATTCAGTTTATATAATTCTTATAAATATTAGACAATGTTACAATATTTATAATAATCTATTTGAAAATATTCAATATTCCTCGAACATTTTGTTACGGTACGGGAAGTTTCAGCAATTTGCCTTAAGGCACGATGCCACCCACCCCACTAGTTTATTGTTAATATTCAAAACTATTGGTGCCTAGCACCGTGCCTTAAAGCAAATTTCTGGAATTTTCTGTACCGTAATTTGAAATTTTTAAACGCTTTATTTTTTTTTTAATTGTTGAAAGTTATCGAGTTGTAATTCTTTGAAATTTTAGAATTTTTAAAATATATTCAATTCTGTTGAACCATACCGACGAAAATGTCGAGGAATTGTTTGAACCTTACATAGTTCAAAATCAAACTTTAAACATAACAAATCTTGACATTGAACGTAACGAAATGAAAACAAATATTGTACTTATTATTAAAATCTCAATCTAAATTAAAAAGTGCATATGTCCATTGCTCATTATTGACCGACAAATGCAATAATTTTTTCCAGATTTGTAAAACAGCTAGACTTGCCTTCCTTCAATCAATTCTTCATTCTGTTATTTTTAAATCATTCAAATCGGTTAATCCGTGCTCTGGGAATCGCCGACGAAAAATTGTATCCGCGCACGCACACACACACCCATTCTTTCTAACAATAAGGAATGCTAAAATGTTCAGAAGACGAAAGATATGGGTCATTCTTTCGCAAAGGAAGGAACAAATCGCAACAATTTTAGGAAAAATAAAATGTCACATTTTAGAATTGGCCCATTACTATAACATACCCTACGTAAAGTATTAATACCTTATTCACACAGTGAAATGTATAATTCGTAAAAAGTCTATTTTATTAAACATTTTACCATTATGCGATATTATCAAATGAATTTTGCGCATCAATTTTATTACTATTGTTTTTCACTCAAAAACAGATTGTTAGCATATATTTTATCCACACAAATATTTTACCACACAAATATTTTGCCACACATCCATTTGTGACAAAATGTCCACACTTGAAAATTTTTGCCATAATTAAAAAAAGCGCAATGTTCATTTTTTAATTATATGGAATAATAAGAGAAACAGTATCAATAGAAATTTTATTCACATACAGACAGACAATAGAGAAACAAAACTAGGGAATATGGAACGGCATGTTTATTATGTGAACGACATATTTTTATTATAGTAACGCATAGTTTTCCGCATTGTGCGACAAAATACTGCATAATATTATACAGAAGTTAATACAAAATTTTTAAATTTATAAGTAAACGTAATAATTCAAATTAAAAACGCAAAAAAGTTTACAACAATATTTAATATTTCCATTTTCAGAGAAAAAAACATTTTTAACTCTTCATAAATTATTATTTTTAAATCTGATGAATAGTTATTTTTAACTTTCCGTAGAATAAATATGATAATATAATTTGTAAATTCGAAATTTGTGTGTGGTACGTATCAATCTGACATATTTCCGAGAGAATTGTTGATTATATTTTAACGATTGAGAAGTTAAGGTTTTAATAATATGTATTATTATTAGGGATTTTAGTACTTTTAGACCCGTTACTAAAATGAAAATTATCTAAATTCACACTAAATAATCATAAAATTATTTCTAAGCGACCTTTAACTATCCATGTAACTCATTTGAAAGAAAAGTAAATCGTCAATTTTAAGTCAATTTTCAGGCGGGACACAAAGATCCAATTTGACTTTGAGCAATTATATTGTGAAAACCACAACAAATAACAAACATCAAACAAACAACTATCTGACTATGTTCAGTAAAACTCCCAGCTCATCCATCATTGCAGAAATATGGTTTTTAGCTGTTTTTCAAACCTGGTCCATAGGGAGAATAAATGGGACGGCCAGGGGGCAAACAGGTCCAATGTCTTATTTTTAATTTTAAAGGGATTTTACGAAATAATTGCTACGTTGTTTAACCAATGCAAATTATAAATTTCAAGAGTACATTTTTATAAAGATAACACTATATATATATATATATATATATATATATATATATATACGTATATATATATAATCTAGATTTGGTATTTCGTCAGAAATATTCATCAACAAAGTAGTAATAACAATTAATTTAATTTATTTCTTGTAATATTGCATTTTTTCAACTTAATTTACAATTTTTATTGTTTACACCTTTGCAAGGGTAAAGGTTCAGTTGATCCTTTTTACCCCACCCAGACGTATGCTTTTATAGAGGTTATATAAAAATTTAAATTAACTCAAAATCAACAATACATCTTATAAAACATTTAAGTAATGAATTGTTAAAAACTATATTAAGGTCTCGTAAACTAAACAACAGTGCTCACCATCAAAAAACTAAAAACGAAAGAAAATACTTTTGTTATGAATTTTCAAACAAGCTCGTTTATTTCATAATAGCAACATCGTATAAAGAATCAAGATTATGGCTGGTTACACATCTTTTGCCCTGTACTTTCAAATATTGTTGTTTAAAAATTCGCAACTTTACTTATTTTTGAGATATCATTGGTGAACTCTTATGAAAATAGAATCGAGAAGACCAATTCTTTCAATAATATTCATAGTCATATAATTTTTTATGATTGTTGTGTCCAATCTATTATATTTTTAAATTTTAAATAATATGATTTAAACATTTAACCAACTTTCAAGTTTATAGAGAATAGATGAGTTTCTTTTAAAGTATAAACAATGAGAATATTTTTCATAAACATAAAAATTGTGAAACATATATACACTTGTGTGGTCTATCAAATAATGCATAATAAAGTTAAAAATTGTAATATTTTTGACTTTTCGATCCATTAATTGAAAGACCACAAAGGTAGGTGTATATATATTTTACAATTTTGCATGGTTAGAAATTTTATACATAAAAATCAAATAAATGTAAAATAAAGTAAAATCTTACCTTGAAGATTATCCAACATGTAAGTAAGAAGTTTCAGAGTCCCATTTGGTTCATTGTAAATAGAGAGAACCTCCTTGTTAAGAGGATTCCCATGAAGGCCTAAAATATGCAGGTGAAACAGCTTACCGATTTCATAGGGCAATACTCGCAAATAGTTATTATTAAGAAGTAGTTCTCTGAAATAAAAAATCCATATAAATATAAAGACAATAAGAACTAAAATAGATAATATAATATAATAAATAAATGTTATATAATAGAAGAAACATAATTGTGCATAAACCATTTTGAAAAATTCAAAACCAAAGTAGCGATTTTTTTTCTCTGTTTTAAACGAAACCTGTTTTAATTAATCGTATTAAATTAAATAAGAACATTTCATAAGAACAAACTGATTTGTAGAAGTTTTACAAAATTGTGACAATAGATCCCAAATCAAATGAAATAAAAATATAAACAAAATTGTTAAAAAATGTATCACATTAGTTTAACTAAGAGAAAGTAAAAATTTTCCGCGAGAAATTTATAATTTTTAATGAACTTGTCAGGTTCCAATGTAATAGAAATATATGACATCTTAACATGTATGTTACAATAATAATTACTAAGGTTAATAAGTTAAAAAGTAAGAAAACTAGTAGGGTGTATGGCATCGTGCATTAAGGCAAATTGCTGGAACTTCCCGTACCGTAACGAAATGTTCGAGAAATATTGAATGTTTTCAAATAGATTATTATAAATATTGTAACACTGTCTAATATTTATAGGAATTATATAAACTGAATTGGAAAGTTAAAATTATTTGTTTAAAGTACATTAGAACTTTAGTCAGAATTACAGAACTACGATTAAAATCTGAATTATTTTAGATATACAAAAAAAAAATTGAAAAAAAAAAAATCGAAAAAAAAAATTTTGAAACAATTTTTTTTTCCAAAATCAATTATTTTGTTAAAACAAGCAAAAAGTTCTTTGAATCATTGAAATCGGACTCTTAGTTCTCTCAAAAACTGCCAATTTTTGCACATTTAGCTCTGTATCTCCGAAATGGCTAGACCTGCCTTTGCCAAAAACTAATAACCACTTCTTCCAACCATTACTAATTGAATGTTTTTTAGATCATTCAAATCCGATACTCCGTTCTCTCAAAAACTCGATTCCTATTTTCTGCACTCTTTGCTCTTGATTTCCGTAACTGCTGGACCTGCCTTTGCCAAAAACTAATCAGCACATCTCCCTATCAATAGGAATCGAATGTTTTTTGAACCATTCAAATCGGTTGATCCGTGCGCCCGAAAACGTGGACGAAAAATTGTATTCATACATACATACATACATAGACACACACATCCTTTTTTTCTGAGGTATGCCAAAATGTTCAGAAACCTTCAAAACGTCGAGAAATGTAAAAATTTTCAATGTCGATTTTCAGCCCATTACAATAACTTACCCTACGGGAAGTTAATAATTAACAAACAGTGTCACCACATATCTCCTATACTAATAACAACAATCTTTTTGCCATATATAAAATTTAAAGCAATATTTAAATAAAATACTTTCAAGAAACATCGTTCAAAAAAATATATTCATTGCGTGTAGAGGAGCAAACAGCTTATTGTAACAGGTGTAACTAGTAACAGTCGTTTTTCAAAAAGATCTTAAAGAATATTAAAATATTTTTTTGTCTTGATTGGACATGTAAACCGTCCTGCATAATATTATCATGGCCATTATTACGCAGGCAATGCAGCAAACAGAATTGTACAGGTGCGTTATTTTCGACAGGTAATATAAAATTGAACCAATATGAATTTTTGGTTTTATTATTATTATCGATTTTATATTTTATTTCGTTTCCAATTTAAAACGTTCAAATTGTTTATCTTGATTAATGCAAAAAAATCACACCTGAGGTTAGTTGAAACAAAACCTTGGGTCTAAATGTAACATACAAAAATTATATACAGATTCAAGTGAAGATGATTGGGTGGAATATATATGTTTTTAAGATGAGATCACATGTAAATTGTGTTACAGGAGACACAAAAAACTTGAATAAAGCCCCTAGCTGCCTTACTAATGGACATAGAGAAAGAAATGACAAGATACAGCAACTATTTGACGATTGTTCAATAAATTATGAACAAAATATAGAAATCTATAATTATATTAATTATATAAACACACCAACAAAATCCTAACACAATACAATTTCTAGATATATTCTAGAACAAATTGTAATTTTATCCATTAATAAGTATCGCATACTAAACTTTATAGACTTCTCTTATTTTGTAAAATTTTTATTTATGATAAAATAATTTCTTAATAATAAACTCTAGCTCAAAATAATAAAATGTTCAATTTGTTCAACTCGTCATAGTGGTATAATTTAATCTTCTACAAGATTATATTTGAGTAAAATGCTCATATTGTTTATCAAAAATCGATTAAATCATTTTGTAAATTCTTTTAGTAAATTTTTATTACTCTTGAAGAATGAAAAAAATATTTCACACGCCTCATCAAAAATTCATTAAGGTTCATCGATTTATAAGTAAAATGATTTATCTGAATATGAAAAAAATTATAAAAATATACTTCTCGTTATATTACCTTCAAAGTATATAGAAACTAGTGGGGCGCATGGCATCGTGCCTGAAGGCAAATTGCTGGAACTTGCTGGTACCAAAAATTATTTTTTTAAAAAAGATTAACATTTTTGAAAAAAAAAATACTCTGAAAGAATTAGATTTTTGAGAAACTAGAAATTTTTGACAAAAATTTACTTTTTTTAAAAAAAAAACTTTGAAAAAAAATTTATTTTGAAATATTTTGGAAATTCTGAACTTTTTTTCAAAGCAATCGTACTGCTTTAACCCTTCGTCGGTCGGATATTTATTCACCTTCGAACCTTTTTTTTACTAGATTTCCGAAACCGCTAAACCTGCCTTCATGAAAATTTAATCAGTTCTTCATCTTGTTAATATAAGTAAAATGTTTTTTGAATTATTCTAATCGGACGCTCCGTTCTCTTAAAAACTGAGTTATCGTTTTTGGCACTTTTTGCCCCGTATCTTCGGAACGGCTAGGCCTGCCTTCGCCAAAAACTAATCAGCACGTCTCCTTATCAATACGAATCGAATGTTTTTTTAATTATTCAAATCGCTTCAGCCGTGTTCCCGAAATAGTCGACGAAAATTTGTATCCGCACACACACACATACATTTTCTAAGGTATGCCAACATGTTCAGAAGGTTTTGAAACGTAAAGATATATAAAAATTTTCATTTTCCATTTTTTTGCGATTACTATAACTTGCCCTACGGGAAGTTAAAAATAAATATGATTTTACCCGAAAATCCTATTTGCTACTTTTGCGAATCGTTTGGTATATAAATTAGAATTATGTGTCTGTATATCGATTGAACATTTCCAGCAAGAACGCCGAAGAAAAATTTTGCATTTTTTTTATGTAAGTTCTAAAAGTCATATTTGGGCTCACATAGAAACCCACACAAACTTTGGAAAAAACATAATTAGAAAACAGGATAAATATCCTAAATAGGACGATAGAACAAACATCCTAAAATATTATAGGCCTAGAACAAATAATTTAAAATAAAAATTCATTAAAATTTAGAATATTAGGCCGTGTTGAAATTTCAAAATCCTATGGTCACAATTTGACAAGTTGCTAAATCACAATTCATATTGATTACGTCATTGTATACAATATATTGGGAAGTTTTTGCAACTTACCTTAAGGCTTAATGCCACTTACATATATTATATTCACACTTATATTAAATTCAAATACTAAACCATACCAAATTCAAATAGAAGATAACAAAAAAGTCAAAATGAACAATATATGAAACATTGACTGGAAGCAGCCATCGACGCTGACAATTGAATAGAAATTTTAAAATGTTGTAAGTAGTAAAAATAATATAATAAATGGCAAATTAAAATCAATATTTTCTTTAAATTAATCGTTTTTTATATTCACTTACACTCGTTAGACACGTATTCATTATCTATATTATCAAGTGAAAATTAATATAACTACTGCTTGATATCAGGTTGTTCAAAACTACCAAAACCATGTTTGAATAAATATTTCAAATTTTAATAATATTAAACACAATGAATAAAAAATTTGACTCTGCGTATGCAAAAACAACTGTTATACTACAAAAGCTTTAGAATTATTATGTCGAATATTTAATATGTTGTTATATTATTACAACTAAGTATGTATTCTATTTATTAGTATTTATTACTCCACTATTTTCTCATCCACAACCGCACATATGAAAAATGACATTATTTATCAAAGTTCATGATATATATTCAACATTAATAACAGAATGATATTCACACATAGTAAAATCAATTTTTGTATTTATTTATAGTCGTAAATTTTTAATGTCAATATTATCATTATTATTGGTTTAAGAGTTCGTGGCGCGAGTGGTTAAGAGTGGCCTTGAAACCACAAGGTCAAGAGTTCAAAACCCTCGCTATATACCCGCGTCCTGGTGTCAAGCAGTAGCGAAATCAGTTTTCAATTAAAGTTGATCCGAATATGTTTCCATGAAAAAAATAACTAACTTTAATTGCTGTGTTCTAATAGCGCTCAGACGTAAAATAAAATAAAGTACTAATTGGTATTGGTATGTTGCCTTGAGGCAAGTTACATGAACTTCCCGATATGTGTAAATAATCGACTTAATCAATAAAATAGAAATTGATTTATGAGTGATTAAAAGTTTTCCGAGTGTATTTATTACACATCATTAAAAACGAACGAACACTCTATCGTTATACCAAGTAAACCGTCTAATTTTAATTTTAACGAACGTCAAAAAAACTACTCATTTTCTCAAACTTTGACAAATTTTTAAAATTAAACTGATTGTCATAAGGCCGTTATATTTCAGTAAGTTCTATAAAACCATGATATATATCGCCAAAAAAGTTCAATAAAAATCGGCTTAAATTTATAGTTAATTACAAGAAAAGGGCTCGGTAGATTTGCACCTAAAACTAAATCAGTATCATTCCCAACTAATATCTTTCAAACAGTTTTTGATTTTTTTAAATCGATTGTGTAGTAATTAACGAGCTTAAATGTAGACGAAAAGTTACCACTTTTTTCCAAATTACAAAGAAATGGCTCGGCAGATCGTCGCACAAAACTGACAAACGATAATCCTCATCAAGATATATCAAATGGCTTTAAATTTCTGAAATCGGTTCAGGCGTTTTTGAGCAAACGTCGATAAAAGGTCTAATTTTGACAAACTTCAAAAAAAACGATACTATTTTTTGCAAACTCTGACGAATTTTTAAAATTAGACGACTTGTAAGGCTGTAATATTTTAGTATGATCTATAAAAGAATGTTATATAAATATGAATATGGTATTTTCCGTCAAAAAAATCATAAAAATCGTCATTTTTTTAACACTTTATTACAAGAAAACGGCCCGGCCGATCTTCACCAGAAACTAATCAGGGCGATTCCCAACCAATATCTTTCGAACGGTTTTTGAATTTTCAAAATCGATTCAGAATTACGGGCTAAAACGTGGACGAAAAATTGTTCACGTTTCTGCTACTTACAAAGAAACGGCCTGGCTGCAAAATTGATAAACGCTAGTCCTCATCGAGATACATCGAATGGCTTTTAAATTTTTGAAATCGGTCCAGTCGTTTTTTGAAAAAAACGTCGATTTACGGCAAAAAATATGTTACACACACGTGCGCGCACACACACAAACACACGCATACATACTGTTCCAAATTTGATCTCATTCAATTCAGAATGGCTTGAAACGTCAAGAAAACAAAATTAGCGAAACGCATTTTTTTATGAAAACATAAACTTCTCCTTCGGAAAGTTAAAAATATTGGAATTAGTAAGGAACAACACTGGGTTGCCTCTTCTAATAGCTCTCGTTATAATAATAACTAACTAGTGTGGTGTATGGCATCGTGCCTTAAGGCAAATTGCTGGAACTTCCCGTAACGTAACTAAATGTTCGAGGAATATTAAATGTTTTCAAATAGATTATTATAAATACTGCAATATTGTCAAATATTTATAAGAATTATATAAACTGAATTGCAAAGTTGAAATTATTTGTTTAAAGTATATTAGAACTTAAGTCAGAATTAAAAATAAAATCTCAATTATTTTTGATATACAAAAAAAAATTTTTTTGAAAAAAAAAAATTAAACATTTTTTTTCCATATCAATTATTGTGTTAAAACAAGCAGAAAGTTCTTTGAATCATTTAAATCGGACGCTTAGTTCTCTCAAAAACTGCTATTTTTTCACATTTAGCTCTGTATCTTCGAAATGGCTGGGCATGCCTTTGCCAAAAACTAATAACCACTTCTCTCAATCATTACTAATTGAATGTTATTTAGATCATTCAAATCAGATGGTCCGTTCTCTTAAAAGCTCGATTTCTATTTTCTGCACTCTTTGCTTTTTATCTCCGTAACTGCTGGACCTGCCTTTGCCAAAAACTAATCAGCACATCTCCCTCTCAATAGGAAACGAATGTTTTTTGAACCATTCAAATCGGTTGATCCGTGCGCCCAAAAACATGACGAAAAAATGCGGACACACAACACACACACATCCATTTTTTCTGAGGTATGGCAAAATGCCCAGAAACCTTCAAAACGTCGAGAAATGCAAAAAATTTCATTTTCGATTTTCGGCCCATTACTATAACTACCCTACGGGAAGTTAAAAATAATTAACCATTAATCATATGAGCTTTTAGGGGTAGGGGGGATTTGACAAAATATCACGTTGGGGAGGGAGGTGTATAGTAAGATATCACGAGTACTTATTTTTTACAATATATTTATATATATTATAATATATTTACAATATATTATATATTTCATATTTTTAAATATAACGACGTATGACCAAGGAAGAAGGGGGGTCCAAAAATCCTTAAAAAACTATCACGTGATTAATAGACGCCCCCTTATGAAATAAATTTATAAAATAAAAGTTCTTTATATTCAATAGTTCCTGAAGAAGACATCACAAATCCCCAAAACGTAATATATGATCATTAATTTTTTTCCAGGAAAAGGAGGCTGTTTGGTTTGGCTTTTATTTTGCAAACATTTTTTTTAATTGCGCTCGCACTTTATGAATATACATGCTAACATCGTAATACCACTTTCATAAAAACAAATATTTTATAGAAGTGAATTATAAAAAATAGCATAATCGGTTGTTGAAAAGCATTTCCGTAAAACACTCCATGTTTCCGTAAAATTTTGTTTTTGATTTAAATTATTAGTTAATGATTATTTATGAATTCATATATTAATTAGATTTAAAATAATTTAGTAATTGAATAGTGATTTCTTGGCATTTAATTTTCATATATTTCGTTTTGTGTTAATAATTCCTAAATACACATACATCTTTATCTAAATAAATATCTAATTATTAATCATGTAAAAATAATATTAAACGAAATTAAATACATTTAAAATAAAAAGTCAAAATATATACACCAAACTATCATATACACATATCTATTGTATATAATTAACAAGAAAAAAAAAAGAGTGGTGGACCACTGGGTTGCGTTCTTGAGAACAATTTATCTAGGTTAAGATGTACGTCAGAATAATAACTTATAGAACACGTAGTTGGCAAAGGCAGGTCCAGCCATTTAGAGGACGCAGAGCTAAACGTACAAAAAATAGCAGTTTTTGAGAGAAATAAGCATCCGATTCGAATGATTCAAAAAACTTTCTGCTTGTTTTGACAAAATAATTGCTTTTGGAATAAAAAACATCGATATTTCGTCTCTATGCAGCTAAAGCAGTGCGAGTACTTTGAAAAAAAGTTCAAGATTTCTAAAATATTTCAAGATATAAAAAAAATATTTTTTTGAAAAAAGTCAATTTCTTTCAAAAATTTCAAAATTCCCAAAAAAATATTTTTTTTCAAAGTTAAAGAAAATTTTTTAATCTTTTTTAAAAACAAATTAGTTTTTGTTACGGCAAGTTCCAGCAATTTACCTTAAAACAAGATACCATAAAATACTAGTTTAATTTTTTATTTACAATCCTTATAAAATTTACAAACATAAATAATTTTGTTTAAAAACTATACAGACTTGAATCAAATTATAATAATTTTTATGAAAGTAAATATTATTTATAGTGAAAAGCCAAACCAAACCAAATCGGTTACTATTTACAGCTTAGTGTATCTGATAATCATGCACAAATTGAATTAGCAACCAATTACCAATTACCAATTACAAATTACAAAAAAGCATTATCAACCAAATTTCAATTACAATTTGCATTCAAATCTTCCATAATTGTAGATATGCCACGTTTAAAAACCAACGCAACAGGTGGAATTTTTTTGTTAATGTATATTAAAGTTCTTAGATCTCTATATTGAATGTATTATCATATTTTTACTTTAAAATGATATAAAAGTAGTTATTGGATTAAGAAGATTAACTATATGTAGGTACTTATTTACAAATATGCTTCAAACTTTCTTTTGTCGATGTATTATGTTATATTTTGCATGTTCCACAGTTAATATTAAATGAACTATACTAGCTGAAGATGTAATAAAATAATTATTTAATTTCAATGTAAATAATTACACTCACATATATTAAATTCTTTCCTAATTGTCTGAAATATAGAGCTTATATATATATATATATATATATATATATATATTTTTGAATAGTCTTGAATTTGATGTTGATATATATGTTTAATTTGAGTTTAATAATCGGGCGTATCGGGCGTATTTACGCCCGATTATTAAACTCAAATTAAACATATATATATATATATATATATATATATATATATATATATATATATATTAATGTCATCATCAGTGGATATTGAACATGGTATTTTATATCTAAAAATGTGTACACATCACAGCATTTTGCACTAACATTGATACAACTAACCAGTCGATAATCATGAATTTTTTTAATAAGAGAAATAATGAGAGTTTTATTTTGCAAAACTGTGGAAAAAATTAAAGTATTTTTGCACAGACCGGAGGCTATGTAATAGCTACAAATCCCGAGGCAAGAATATATATATATATATATATATATATATATATATAATATATATATATATATATATATATATTATATTATATATAAATATATATATATATATATGAAATATAAAATATTTATATATGTAATAATAAATAGTAAGATACCCAAATGCAGGTCAAGAGTGTAAGAGCACACGAAATCAATGATTTCCTTTTCCTCCTTTGTTTATATATATATATATATATATATATATATATATATATAAACAAACATATATAAACAATATATATATAAACTGTGGAAAAAATTAAAGTATTTTTGCACAGACCGGAGGCTATGTAATAGCTACGAATCCCGAGGCAAGAATATATATATATATATATATATATATATATATATATGTATAAATAATATATATTAAATATTATGTATATAATGTATATATATATATATATATATATATTATATTATATATTAATTATATATATATATATATGAAAATATAAAATATTTATATATGTAATAATAAATAGTAAGATACCCAAATGCAGGTCAAGAGTGTAAGAGCACACGAAATCAATGATTTCCTTTTCCTCCTTTGTTTATATATATATATATATATATATATATATAATATATAATACACAGTACTTTAAATAAACTGAATGTAATGTAGTGCCCATAATCGTAAACAAGCAACTCTTAATGTTAACAGCAAAAAATGATTATTGTTAATAGCCTAATTCAAGAATATACTACATATGTTAATATGAAATTATAATCACATGTCTCACAAAAGAAGTCTATTTTACATCTGTATCATTCCATAAATTGATTAATTTCATTTAAATTTGCATATTTTTGATTTTATAAATTATTACATTACATATCGTCATCATAGTATATTATTATTAAAAAAAAAAAGGTTAGAAGAAATGTTTCAGTGAAATAATCAAAATTAATAATATGCTATAAAGAAGAAATAAATGAATATTTTAGCAATTATTTTACAGTTGTAAACCGCTTTATTTAAACAACAAAATCATCACATTATTGATATTCCAAGATAGACCCCCCTCAACCTTGGTGATGATATTTAAAATTACTTCCCTCCCCCACCCAAAATGACCTGTACTTTTAGAATTAAAAAAAAACTAGTTTTTTTTTTTTTAATGTATGTGATATCTTACTAGACCCCCCCTCTTCCTCTTTGTGATATTTAGTAACTCTTATCAAACCCCCTTCCCCCCTTTCAAGCCTCACGTGATTAAGGGAGGACCCCTTGAATAAATCGAGATTAGGTCATACTGCTTCAGATATGATAATTCAAACTGTGTAAAATAAAATAAAATATATTTTTTCATTTATAAATGTGTAAAATGGGATATTTGAAGATAATTATAAATACTAAAAATCAAAATATTTTTGTGCAAAGATCTGATTTTAATTGATTATGCATAAGTAAATATATAAGTGCAATGTGATGCAAATAAATATTTACTTACACTGTTCATACATTATAAAAGAAATAACACTAGAATAATAAAGAGCAGTAACCATTTAAAGCGAAAATAACACTTTAATACTTCTAGATTAAAGTAAATTGATACTTCTAGGACACAAAGAATTTTAAACTTACAAGTAATTAATCTGACATCCCTAACATAAGTGAAACAAATATAAAATTATGTGTGAATTAACAAATTTATCTTTATAACTTATTGAATAAGTGCAAGACAGGTATAAATAAACAGCCAACCAAGTTCAACGCACAGACATGTTTCAAACCATCTTTAGTTAAAATTTAAGGTTAAGGTTGATTTTTAAACATATATATCTGAAGATGATAAAAAACACGCGTAATTTATTAACTGTAAGGTTTTCAGTCATATATATGCAATAAATTTCTATATTTTACATTATATAAACACGCAATGTATTTCAAATTTGTGAGAATATAAACAATCTTCGGAACCCTGGCATTACAAAACTAATGGCTTATACTTTGGCTTACAAAGCATGATAAGTCATTGTTTTTGACTAAAACAATGATTATAAGGTAACACTGCAAGATAAAACTAAATACAGTAGAACCTCGATTATCCGGACCTCAGTTATACGGATTCGCGATTATCCCGACTACTAACCGCGACTAAATTATATGCATGTACATACCTACAATTCAAATTTTTTCACGATTAATGCTGCAGTTTAGCATATATATGTAATGTAATCTAAGAAAATATATATGTACATACATAAGGAAGTTTCAATTTCTTAATAAACATTATTTTCGTTGATATCCATGTATTTAATAAATACGCAACATTATTCTTCATACATTCGATTATCCGGATGCCTATGAACAACAATTAGTCCGGTTAATCAAGGTTCTACTGTACAGTTGTAATCGCATCATTTGGAAAGTAAGTGTCACACAACATGTTTTAATAGTTTCAAACACCTGTTGTTGTATGTGTTAAATGATCAGTAATAACACCCGACTTCCAACTTCCACTTATATTTAAGAAAATAATTATTGCAATTGTGATGTTTACCTTAGCTGGATTAGTTCCCCTAGTTCTGATGGCAGGCTCCTTAATTTGTTACTCGATACATCTAAAGTTCTTAAATTTACTAGTCTCCCGATATCACCAGGAAGCCGTTGCAGGCAGTTATCATTCAGGTACAAGGCTGTAATATGCTGCAGATTCCAAATAGCCATACTCAAGTTTCTAATTCCTCCGGTTATCTCAATCCCACACAACTGCGAACATTTGCCAGAAATCGCCTCTTCTCTTGACATAAAAGTGTGAGTTCGTTTATTGTTTTCGTACTTGTCTTTATTGCGAGACATGTTAGATACTAAAAATAATAAAATCATATCAATATACAAAGCACTTTTTTCATCAGTTCAATAACGCATATTTATGAAGCACTGGTTTTAATCAAGTTTAAATATGAATATTTACATGTAGCAAAAACGATTATTAGAAATATTGTGCAAAAATATACTGAACTCGACACAATCTTTAAGAAAACACTAAACGAACAAAACACACATAACGGGTACACGACTCTTTTGTTTTTGTTACTCCAAAACAAAAGAAGATCCTAACCTAGTTTTTGACATATATATGGAATCATATATTTTTCTTCGGACCTGGGAGAAAATTATACAATTTTTACATTGCAAGTAGCTAATCGAAAGCTTTTCTAATTATACTTTTTGGAATATATAATATACAATGAAAACAATAAGTAACTTGTGTTGTTGAAAATTCGAATAACCAAACACTGATTTCACTCGAATATCGCCCGTAACGGAGCGATCACTGAAATTTCAGGACGATAAAATATTTAAATAAATTAGGAACAAATCACAATTACGCACCTTCATCCAGCTCTTAAAATATTTATAATACGTAAAAAACAACATATACTTTAAAAGTTGGACACTGTAAACACACACTACACTGTATACTTCTTGACAAATTATAAAAACGCATACGCATCAGTTAGTTTTTATGCCCGTGCTATAGATGGAGTCGGTCTTTACAGCTTGCACCAAGTGACTTAGTCGATGAATGATCCTGCGTCTTCTAGGCTTCTTCTCTGGAACAATATCGCGTCTTGCCAAAAAAATTCTAATTTCTTATTAAAAATATTTTGAAAAGATTTTCAAAAATATTTTCTATCATAATTGATCACTGTTAAACATTTTTGAATTTATGCCTAATCAACAACTTCAATTGTTCTTTGCTAACTACATGCAAAATTTTATGTACAAGCGCACGTACTTCTCTCATGCTTTTCACATGTTTTTCGGACAGCTATTGTTGATTCCAAAAGCATCAAAGATAATTATAAATAGATTGTCAACAAACATCAACAAGATTTAGGTTACTTGTGTCGAGGTTTATTCAAAATTCCGTATAAACACTTTCTCTTAAAATTAAACGTATTTGTACTATAATAAATACTACATTCTTTAAAGACTTTTTAAATAGAAAGCAATTTAAAAATTGCGTAAGTCATAATCCGAACATTCTGGAAGTCTTACTCATCAATATCACTATTGTTGAAAATAAAATATATAAATTATGTAGAGACTTAGATATGTAAAGATATAATACATTGAAATTTCAAGATTGTAACACAAACAGTAGGAAATTAGATGAAATGAGTAGTCTTAGGGTGTTCATTTGATATTTTTATAGGATTCATAGACTTCATAATACCTTGTATTAGGTATATATGGTCTATGACATAAAGCCATAAATATTATATATATAAACGTAATAATTTTATTGGTTTATATCATCAAATATTGATCTTAACAATAAGTTAAGACAACAATACAATCAAACAATAGGTTGATCCGCATTTTGTAAAACCAAAACACAAACACCATAGATGAAAGAAGAGTATACTAAGACAATCACTATTAATATAATTTTTAAATCACTTACTTGCATGTAGAATTACATGAAACATTGCTTTTTATGCATATATACATAATACCTTAAATTTATTTCTTATCTATATGAATACAGACCCATATAACCAAACATTTTTTTCTATTATGCCAAAATTACCTGTGATTTTAGAGTGTAACCCACTTCGCAGATGAACCTAATGAATTTTCATTGAAATTTGTATGTTTATTTTATTCTGTTTAGAAAATAGATCAACTGAAACAACTCATAAAATCCTATCCATTAATAAATGAAACTACCTGAGCCTATTATTAAAATATATTACCACCAGACATACAGATTTACATACAATTTCAAGTTTTTTTTAGCACCAACAATTTTCATAGTTCAAGTGAAATTTTTTTTTGAATTATATAATCCACAATGCAAGCAATTTCACAATATTTTACAACATATATTTAAAATTTTATATAAATATTATATAATTGGCTATTTATCCCAGAAGTCACACAATCATTCAAATAACTGTTCATTGTACATGTTCCACTCAAAGTTCTCAAGGCAATGTATAAGGCCATTAATTATATTCATTGGAGGGAGTTATACATCAGCTTTAACAAGCTTCTAATTTTTTTTACAAATTTAATTACATTAGATTTGATTATAAGCTCACTTGTGTTTTACATTCCTGGCACATTGATTAATACTCCAATCGTACAAAACAAAGTTATTTAAGAAACATATAATACATATTTAAAATAATTTAATATCAGATTTATTAATAAATCAAAATTTGTAAGCATTATCGCTCTAATAATTGATAATTGTTATATAAATCAATCTAAACTTTATGTACATTTTATTAGCTCAATAACTACCAGACCAGAGTCTAGGTCCGAGATAGTCTGATCACATAAGAAGTTTGTTATTATGGTGGTTCTATAGTTGAAATCATTACACATAAACTGGACCTTGATTGTCATTGTCATCAAGACTGATTTTGTTAGCATAACCTGGACCACCACCATCATCAAAAAAACGACGAAATGTAAATTCAAAGAAGCCATGAAATGGTTTCCCATTGTCCAAAACTTCATCAGATCTATTTGAGTCCGAACTTGAATTTCGGAGTTTTTCAGGATCCACAGGATCAAAATTAGATGTGTCTGTTGGATACTCTATTCGAGGTATATGAGGAGCTACTTGACGTCGCAAGCCTTTGTCAAAATCCACTTTCTTGAAAAAAGGATGACTTTTCACTTCAGCAGCATCCTTTCCTAGGCGCTTCTCTGGTCCAGAGCAAAGCTTCAATATTAGGTCAGTACTTTCTCTAGACAAATTTGCAACTTTCGGAATATGGAGTGTTGTCTCCCAATTTATCACCTATTAATAATAATTATACACTTAAAATGATGCATATAAAAGTAGAAAGTTTATTTCATTTATAGTTAACCTTATGTTGCGTTTCACTGGGTGTATTAGCTAAAAATGGTGGTGAACCCACCAACATTTCATAAAGAATAACTCCCACTGACCACCAATCACATAATTGAGTATATCCAGTTCTTTCCAAAACTTCTGGTGCAATATAGTTTGGAGTACCAACTAGTGAATGAGCCAGGCATCTTTGGTGTTCTCTTCTTCTTCGTCGTTCCAGAGGTTTCAGTTGGTGACATCGACATTCATTACCCCAATCTTCAGAAGGATCCATTGAATCTTGTCTGTTATGCTCCCCTAAAATTAACCATCACTTTATTTTAAATATCTAACTAAATGACTAACAATTGTAAACTTATATTATTGATTATTTCAATCTACAAACGTACATATCCATACATAATTATATGAATATGTATTAAGAGACATAATTAAACTTCAATGTAAATGTTAAATTAATACAGCATTAACATATATCAAAAAATGAAATTAGCTTTTAGAAAACATACAATTAACAATATATAAAATAGCTTTAAGCAATTGATTCAATAACTAATACTTTTAAATATAAATTAAAAGAAATTATTGGTACTTTAATTCATCCATGCATGAACCGGAAATACTAATTACTCTACAACTATGTTAGTAAGTTGTATATCATACCATTTCTTTGATAATATTTTGAATTATGTGTCCATCTAAATCCTGTGCAGAGCCCAAAATCAGTTAATTTGATATGTCCATCTCTGTCAATTAAAATATTATCTGGTTTGATATCTCTATGAATGAAGCCCATTTTATGAACACTTTCAACAGCACACGTTAACTCAGCAATATAAAATCTTGCTAGAGGTTCTTCAAAAATTTGTAATTTGATCAGAAGAGACATCAGATCGCCACCAGGTATATAATCCATAACAAAATACAGATTATCTTTATCTTGAAAACTATAGTACAATTTAACGACCCATTCATTGTCCGCCTCTGCCAGAATATCCCTTTCAGCTTTCACATGTGCTACTTGATTCCTTTTTAAAACATCAGCTTTCCTTAAAGTTTTCATAGCATATAATTGATTAGTATCTATCTTTCGGACTAGAGTTACTTCACCAAAGGCACCTACACCTATATGTTTAATTTTAGTGAACATGGATTTATCCATTTTTGCTCGTTTCAATCTTATATAGTTAGATTCTTTCTGAGATAACATTTTTCGCATTTGACACTGGGCTTCTATACTTAAACCAATTTTGGTCATTTCCTTCTCTAGTTGCATACGCCGAAATAGACGTTGCTTATATGATTTCAGAATATTTTCTACATGTTGCTCCATGAAAAATTTAAAAGCTTGTGGTGAATAATTTCTCACTTTACAATCCCTACGTTCTTCTTCTTTTTCTTTACTTATATGTTTTCTTTCTGGAATTGGAGATTGATGTTTAATTTTTTTACAGGATGGCAGACTGGATGAATTATGTGTTACTCCCTTTTTGTCACCATTAACTATATTATTATTATTTTTATTAATAACTGAAGATGAGGCAGTTGGTGGTAATGGTGGTGTGGTCAACACAGGTGGTTCAGTGCTAGAAGAAGGGAAACATGAAACAACGTTCACTACATTACAACGACCATCACTAGATGACGCAGATTGTGGACTTTCGGATCTGGAATCTACAGGAATGATAGGAGAATATTTTCTTTGTAATGGATTATGATTGCCAATTGAAGGTGATGCTCTAGGTACAGATGAACTTTCAACAGTAGAAACACTATCTTCAGCATTTGTATAAGGTGGTGGCGGTAACTGATGATGACTGATACTTCTCTGAACAGCTAACGCTTGCATAGTGCTGGCATAACTTGGTGGTTCTGTTGTAGGCACGATAACAGTATTTGGTATTGGACTTGTAACAGGCTGTGCAACAGTGTTGGTTTTTTGACATGGATAAGCAGCCACATGGCTTTTGTGCTGTATTGAAACTGCATAAGAAGGTGGCGGAGGCTGACTTGTTCCTGGAGAAGGAGTTGAAGCTGCTGGTGTTGCTGTTTGAGGAGCAACTGGGGCAATAGCTGTTTGAAGAACAGGTTTTTGAACTTGTGTACTTTTAACTGATTGCATTATAATTGGAGGCTGTGTTTTTGTTTGCCTAGACCCCCAAGCTTGTAAAGGCAATGGTCGTGCCATTTGTGTAGCAGATTGAACTGATGACTGTGATACTGTTATTGGACTGGGTGAACCTGCAGATGTGCCACCAGAATAAATCCCTGAGGAAGGACTTTTTCGATAATCTTGCTGAGTAGGACTCTGTCGACTTTGAATTGAAGCAGTATATGAAGGAGGTGGTGGCGGTCCATTTGGAAGAGGGTAAGGTGGTGGAGGTTCTGTAGATGATCCACTATTTTGAAAGAGGCTTAATGCTTGCATCTGTTGATTGAGCTGTTGTTGAGCTTGTGGTCCATTTTGTACTATCATAGGTTGTCGTCCAGATGCAGAACTTGATGTACCGGATGCAGCTACTGGGCTTGTTCCTCTAGTCTGGCCTTGTCCAGATGATGCACATACAGAATTAGCAACAGATGTCCTGGCCGGAACGGCAGGTGCTGGAGACATTCTTTTTAGTAATTGTTGCATATTGGCTGGAGCAACCTGTGCATAGGACGCATGAGGAGGAGGAGGTGGTGGTGTTGAAGAACATCGAGGAGGAGGCGGAGGTGGCGGCGGCTCGCCAAAACTACTAGGAGAGTATTGCCTACTTAGTTGTGGATGGCCAATCTCAGTAAGCCGTGGGCTATCACTTCCTGAACTACCAGCACCTGAATCCAATGCAGGGCTTCCTCTATGTAAACTCATGTCCCGCTCCAAACTTGGTTTTCTTATTAGCTTGGTACCCAGCCCACACAAACTACCGCCGCTGGTACCGCTGCCATTTCCTTTTGATAATCCACTTATCGATTCCCCTTTTTGACATGTGAGAAAATCATGAGCAGCTTCAAAACGCCCACCTGCAAACTTCAGAGCTCGAAGAGAAGCTTCCTATAATGAAAATAAATTTGTGATGATAAAAACAAAACGATTAAATTGTATATAAAATGAACAATAACTTGCGACATTAAAAACGAACCTCAGAAAAACCAAGAGATAGGAGTTGCGTGAGCGCATGCCTCAATGCTTGAAGATCTTTATCAATAGCGGGAGACGTCGCATTCCCAATAATAGCGTTGTGCGAAACAACAAGGTTCGCATTAGCCGATTCATTTTGACCACAACTATTTGCAAATGGCAATAATGAATTCCTAATTTCGGCTAGTGCTTTCTTATGATAACCGGACGAACGTGTCGACGTCTTGCTGTTCGCAGAGCCGGTAGATGTTGTAATTGCTGAGGATGCGACTGGCGCTAAGGACTGTGGAGAAGCAGGATTCATCGTATAATACGAAGTAATGCGCGTGGGGATTTGGGGGCTCAAAGCCCCTTCACCCCGCGCCGCTCATATAAACCGGGCTCCCGTAGAACATCCACCATCAAATATAAGCGATGACAGTGTTCTTCGTTACTAAGACGTCGGGAACAGTGTCCTCTTTTTTTGCTTCATAAATCTGTAACCATGTGATATTTGCAGTTGCTAACTTTTTGCTGAAACCACTACATTCATCAAATTGAACTTTTGCTGGACTTCTAAAAACGCAAATATCCGTTTCTAAAATCATTCGCGTAATTAAGTTTGCTCTGCTTGAAAAAATTGCGTTATGGATGTATCTTCATCGCCTAAAAATAATAATATATTCTTTATAAACACAATTTATATATATATATATATATATATATATATATATATATATATATCGTAAGTGTTATACCTTGACATCAAATAAAATTTTCATTTTGCAAATTACCGAAGGAGCAAGTGCTGCATGTATCACGCCAGTGGGTTCAGCTTAACAAAAAATCTGCAACAAAAATATTATATTAATAAATTATTTACAATTCAGAGCAAATAACTATGTCGATTTATCTGTATTTTTTTACGTAGAAAGAAAACAATTTTCTTCGAGTCTTACAGGACCAAAGAAGATAAGATGAAAATATTGAAAGAAAAAGAAAATGCAGATGTTTGACAGGACGATTCACGATAAAATAGAAAATGCGGAAAATTAGAAAAGTAGATTATTAAATACCACGGCCCATTAATATGAATAAAAATTTGGATCGAAACCAGGACACTTTCACTTTATTTGTTAGGTAAATATATTTAATAATGGGGTAATACACTATGATGGGATAACACTATACCAAATATGATCGAATTGATTTCAAAAAGAGAAGCAAAGTCAACTTCTTTTCTAAATATTCATAAATAATGTAGTAGAGATCTTGGAATGCATAGACTAAAATGTTAAATAAAAGAAATAATCAGAAGACAAAAATAGTTAACTTATGAATCTAACATCTAAGCCGCCAGTATAATTTCAAAATATAATGATTCAATGATATGATAATATGAAGTCTATTAGCCTTGGCCTCGGCCTTGAAGAAAATGACAATGCTTCTTTTTTATTAACAATTTGACGATGGGTAGACAAGCAAAAGCAGATGATAATATATTTCATGAACTCATAGGGGCCCACTTTGGTAATTATTGATTTAGATGGACTGATTATTATGTTATTTAACAAATTGCCATTAAATATTAGGAAAATAAATTACTTAACATTTTTAAGCAATTTGTTTTTCACACTATTGAAGAATCTGTAAGTTATGACTTCTCAGACACCTTCATATTAAGATTAGTGCTCGTAACTAAAAATATGTGATTTGTTTTCTAAACTAAACTTTAAGAAACATTTTTGCTTCAAATTATATGTAATTTAGTATAAAATTATGCATCAATATATAGTTGTTATAATAAATAAAACAGTAAAGGTTGAAGTAGATGTACTATATATTAAATAAAAATTATAATTTAAATTGAAGACATTTCTTTTATATCCTCCTGTAGCAAATCATAATAAAGTTCCAGCAATAAAGCTATTTAATCTTATGGTAACTTATGGTATTTAATCTTATGGCTTCCTGCATGGTAAGTTATAGTAATCGCAAAAAATTAAAAAAAAAAAAAAAAATTTTGCAAATCTTCAAGGCTACGCTTCAAGGCCTCCTGAACATTTTACCTTATCTTAGAAAAAGTGGATATATGTGGTATGTGCGAATACAATTTTTTTAACAATAATTAAAAAAATTAACTTAATCTTAGTATATGCATTCGCAACATTAATCTAGATTAATAATTATTCTAGATTGATAATCTTTTTTATTTCGGATTCCTAGAAGGGCTGCAATCGTGAACATGGTCACGCGTCAATTTTTTGGGACTACCATTTCAACAACTTCTAATTTTTTAAATTATTAACTTCTTTTTGTTTTTACTTTTCTTCTGTACTCTTAACGTAACGTCTATAAGTTAATTATAAAAAAAATAATAGCAAAAAAAGTATTGCCTTATTTACGATGATTTAAAAATGAAAAAAAAAATCATGTCTCTACACTAGAATACACCCTTGATGGAATAAAAAATTAACTAGTGGTGTTATAAAAAAATTAACTGAAAAGTTAGAATTATTTATTTGAAGTATAGAAATGAGTCTTGAAACTTTAGATACAATTAAAATTAAAATCCGAATTATTTTCGAAGATACAAAAAAATTCTCAATTTCGATTTTTGGACGCAAAGCAGGTCTGGCGGTTTCGGAGACCAAATAAAAAAGTTCAAAAAATGCAGTTTGGCGGTTAAAAATGATCATTAGATATGTGCACATCAAATTATCAAATATTTCATAGAGATTTCACTAATAAATACAAATTTTGTTTACATTTCTATGGGTTCCGTACCAAGATATATTATGTTTAACCGTGCAATGCGGCGCTTGTCTACAAAAGAGGGCATCGAAAAAAAATGATAATTTCAAAAAATTATAGTATTTGAAAAAAATTATATCACGGTTCCGGAACCTCCAACCATTTGCCTTAAACGGCATGATGCCATGCACCATTAAATTTGCTAATTATCTTATGGAGTGTAGGCTTATACATAATCATAGATGGTAATAAATAGAACATACCAAGAAGAGACATTTTGAACAAAAAACCTTTCAATCTCATATAAATGTCTAAGCAATCAACTTAGGTTCAATCTTATATATAAAAATGGATGGCAAAATGTGTTGGTAAGCGCATAGCTCAACAACGCCTGGACCAATTTGGCCAATTCTTCTTTTAAAATGTTCGTTCATGTCCAAGGATGGTTCTTACGGCGAGAAAAAATCGAATAATTGCCGGGAAAACCCTAAAAACAGCCCTTTTCTTTTTTAATCGAGTAGGCAACGAAATTTGTAGAAAAAACAATGATCTTTGTCATGACATTTTGTGTAGTTTTTGATAATCTAATTTTGAATATATTTATATAAACATAGAAATATCTTTCTATTAATTAACGAGCTATATTGGCAGCCAAAAAATATTGATGTAAATGAATTAAATTTCAAAATTCAAGAACAAATTACAGGCGAATCAGTTGATTCGACAACTAACCAAGACGATCCACCGGAGTTTTTAAACTCGCTGGATTTGCTAGGATTGTCACCTCACAATCTTCAATTAAAGGTTGGATCGGCAATTATAATGTTGCAAAATATCGACCAACCGCGCCTTTGCAACGGTTGCAAATTCGAAGGTTAGCGATAAAAAAAACTACCATATAACGTGATGGAAGCTATTATATTGAGAGGATAATATAAAGCAGAAGATGTTCTCGCACCGTGCATCCCAATGTTTCCGACTGATGTGCCATTTGAGATTAAACGACTACAGTTTCCAGTGCGTTTATGGTATCATTAAGTGTTTGTGGTATTAATTTGGAAAACCCATGTTTCTCACATGGAAAATTGTATGTTGTCTGTTCCCTTATTGGAAAACCATCAGATTTGCTTGTCTATGCGCCAGGTAATCAAACAAAAAACATCGTTTATCACAAAGCACTACAATGAAAATTGAACTGAATTTTGAATTATGATTTACATGATTAAAATTACTTACTTTTAAATGCTTATAGTGTTTTATTTAATTATTTTTAATTCACACCGAATTATTACCAGGGTGACGGTTCTGTTCAGGATAATTTTTTGCAAAGAATAGAAAAAAAAGTAGGAACAAAACACCGCCACATTACAATTTTTTTTGACTTGACGAGGTCTGTCGGGTCGGCTAGTACCATATAAATGTCTAAGCAATCAACTTAAGTTGAATAATGAAAATAAAATTGCGCATATCCTGATATAATCGTCGTTTTCGCGTTAAATATATTCCCTAATTAGGAGCGCATTATCAGAACGATCAGAACGTTGAGAATCTGAAAATCGTCGCATCGGTTGGAGGGTGTTCGTGAGCCGACGTAAACGCCAACGAGTCAACTATTTTTATATCTGTTTGTATCCTAGCATCGCATTCTCGGCATTCCCGCAAAATGGTTCGGTAGAACTCGCTATCACAGAAACGTTCATGTTCATCCATCGCCAACATCAGTAACGTTGTATACGTACTAAGACACGTGCGACGTGAACAGAACCAACAAAAACACACCATCAGCGGCGGACTCGGTCAACAATCCTAACAAACACAATATATTAACACAGAATCGAATTCAAACACTCTGTTTCAAAAATAACTAGTTGTGTTGGAAACATTGCTGGAACTTCCCATACTGTAACGAAATGTTCGAGAAATATTAAATGTTTTCAAATAGATTATTATAAATATTGTAACATTGTCTATCATTTATTATTAATTAATTATATAAACTGAATTGCAAAGTTGAAATTATTTGTTTAAAGTATATTAGAACTTTAGTCAGAATTAAAATTAAAATCTGAATTATTTTCGACATACAAAAAAAAAATTTGAAAAAAAAAAATTGAATCAATTTTTTATTTTCCAAAAGCAATTATTTGCCATTTTTTGCACATTTAGCTCTGTATCTTCGAAATGGTTGGACCTGCCCTTTGCCAAAAACTAATCAGCACATCTCCATATCAATAGGAATCGAATGTTTTTTGAACCATTCAAAACGGTTGATCCGTGCGCCCGAAAACGTGGGCGAAAAAATGCGGGCATACAAAACACACACACACACTTTTTCCGAGGTATGCCAAAATGTTCAAAAACCTTCAAAACGTGAAGATATGCAAAAATTTTCATTTTCGATTTTCGACCCATTACTATAACTACTCTTCGGAAAGTTAAAAAAAGAAAAACTCTTTGAAAAATCTAAACTTTTTGAAAATTTGAAACTCTGAAAATTTTGGAAACTTAAAAAAAATTATAACTTTTTAAAAAAATTGTAAATTTAAAAAAATAATGAAACTTTTTTTTGAAAATCTAAACTTTTTGGAAATCAGAAACTCTTTGAAAATTTTGGAAACTTTTAAAAAAAAATTATAACTTTTTATAAAATTTATAACTGTTTAAAAAATTTGTAACTTTTTTTTAAAAAAGAGAAACTTTTTTAATAATCGAAACTTTTTGGAAATTAGAAACTTTGAAAATTTTGAAACTTTCAATTTTTTTATTAAAATTTTGAAACTTTTTGATAATTTTGAAACCCATTCAAATCATTTTAACCAGAATGCCGAAATTATCCAAGACATTTGTTTGAACTACATGAGTGGACTTTAAACATTATTTTAAATGTTGGTACTGAACTCATACAAATGGTAACAAATATCGTTGTTATTATAAAAATCTTCCTAAGATATTTGATAATTTGAAGTGCATATGTCTAGTGATCATTTTTGACCGTCAAATGGATTTTTTTTATATACAAGTGAAATGTTTTTTGAATCATTCAAATCGGACGCGCCTTTCTCTCAAAAACTTAATTTCCACTTTTTTCAACTGTTGCCCCGTATATTCGATAGGGCTAAACCTGCCTTCGCCAAAAACGTCTCCTCATCAATAAAAGTCGTATGTTTGTTAAATCATTCAAATCGGTTGATCCGTGCTCTCGAAACCGTCGACAAAAATTTGTATCCTCACATACATACACACACACATCAGTTTTTTCTAGAGTATGCCAAAATGTTCAGAAATTTTTTATGCATAAGAATAACCAAAAATTTTCATTTTTACGATTATTATAAGTTACCCTACGGAAAGTTGAAAAATAAATATTTATTTAATTAAAAACTTTGATTTATAGATTTAACTTGATCTATAGTAACAAATAAATGTCTTGATAAAGTCGTGTATATATTACATAAATAAGTATAGTTGCGAAAATTGCGATGTTAAAAAGCTACCTTGCCCGAAGTGTGTCCCCTCTGTGGATCAGAAACAAAGATTATTTCCTCAACGAAAATGCAACAAATGAAGAAATATTTCTAAGAGTGGGACAAGAAAAAAAAACTCTACTATCCACTATATTCGGAGCTCGCCCGTAGGTAAGCGGTTAAGAGCGACGGGACTTGTTTCAGAGGTCCCTGGTTCGATACCCACTTCGAGCAGCCTGTTGTCAGCATTGACAACGATTTTCATTTGGAAATATAGATAGCAATATGTTTCCAAGTGAAAATAGCCCTCACCCGGCATTGTTGCACCATACTTGCCCTATTACAGAGATTGTAATAAAAATTTATCATACAGAGATGTGACAACTGTTTGGGTTGCCATCTGTAATAAAACAAGTTTGTAAGATCTTACTCACAACAGTTCATAGAACCCATTAGTTCTGATTGCTATTCAAATAAAATTATAAAAAAGAAAAATCCACTATATTAAGATTGGAAAAACTAAAAGCTGAAGATGATGGGCAACTTACCCGAGATGAAAAAATTCAAGAAATTGAAAGCCGAAAAAAGAAGTAAGGAAGCAAGTTCAATAAGTAAGAAAAATCAACGCAAACAAGACAAAAAAATGAGGTGAAGTATGTGGTGTACGTTCTCACATATGGAAATATAATATTATTATTATTATATATTGAGCAAGAATAGAAATATATTTATATATGCAGCAAGTTTCCGAATTACATGTATATTTATCAGGGAAGGGATAACTCGTGAGATTCGATCCCACTTCGAGGTCCTGATGTCAAGCAGTAGTGACCTCATTCATTCGGGTTGCCTTCTGTAAAACCGACGTAGTATTACGTACAATTAGCCAAACAGGACTGATTGCTCTTCAAAACAATAAAACAAAAAAAAAAATTGCCAGGGAAAGCAGTGCGAATTTGGTAAGTGTAATACATTGTAATACACATGTAATACTCTTTTGTAATATTTTTATATATATTTTTTTATATATTATTTATTGGAACAGCGATCAAAACTTATGGGTCCTATGAGCGGTTGTAATGAATTTCTTACAACTATGTGATGAATTTTTATTATTACAATTATTGTAACAGTGATGACTTTTTATGGTGCAGCAATGCCGTATCAGGGCTGTTTTCACTTGGAAACATATTGCTATTTATATTTCCAAGTGAAAACCGAAACTCGAAGCGGAATCGCACCCGGAACTCCTGATCCAGGTCCAGTCGTTCTAGCCACTTACCTACGAGCGAGCCCAGATTTTTATATAAAGATCTTTCATTTATCAACATCTTTAAGAAAAACAATCTACAATGATTTGAATAGAAGAAAGGAACTGAAATAAACGAAGAAAAGACATTGTTGCAAACACATCTGCGTCTCAGTTTAGTTTTTTGTCAATCAAACTTTATTTGAGTAGTTTTGTTAAATATGTACGAAAGTCTAAAATTTATATTTACATTTGCTTCTGTAAATAGTCATTTTATTGTAAAGCATGTAAAACAAAATTGCCATCCTCACTTCACTATAAATATTTTGAGATGGTGCTTATTAGAATTAGAATGGAAATTGAGTCAACATTAATTATAGTAGTAATTATCGAAACGAAACATTCCTGGGCGAGATCACAAAAGTTAAAAAGAATGACCGACAATAATTACTCAATTTCAATACAAACTAATTTTCATTTTGTAAACAATTCCACATTCCATCGATCCATTGACAACAGTAATAGTTTAATTTTATTTGTCATTTACACAAAACGCGCTATTTCGATTACCAGTGGTAGAGTTTTAGAATAGTGTTAGAGAAGCAGTAGAACGGATAAGTAATGTATACAAACATTAGAATCGAATTGTAAATTCACAAATTTTTCCACATATGAAGACAAAAGAGCAATAAACGTTCATTTTATGAAAAAATTATGCACATAAATTTATTCGCAACAAAATTGATTTTAATATACATACATATATATATTTATTTAGGGCTCACTCGTGGGTAAATTGATAGAGCAACTGGACCTGAAGCAGAAGTCCCGAGTTCGATGATCCTGATGTCAAGCGGTAGTGACATCATTTGAAAATGCAGATAGCAGTATGTTTCCAAGTGAAAATGGCCCTCATTGCTGCATCAATAAAATAATTGCCCTATTACATAAAATTATAAAATTTATCACACATAGATGAGACAACTGTTTAGATTGGCATCTCTAAAACCGACGTAGTATGAAGTCAAATTAGCCCAACAGTATATGGGACTCTTATTCTGGATTACAAATAACTAGTTTCAATTTGAACTAGTATGGCATCGTGCCTGAAGGCAAATTGCTGGAACTTCCCGTACCGTAAGGAAATATTCGAGAAATTTTAAACGTTTTCAAATATATTATTACAAATACTGGAACTTTCATTATTTTTGCTATCTTGTTATATCTGAGCAAATCAAATGTAAATCATAAATCAATTTATCTCCAGAAAGAACATTAACAATAGTCATTTCATTTCGAAAAAAAAAAAAAAACAGTTGCCTAATTTACACGAAATTGAAAAAGTGCTCCCGAATAATCACAGTCTAAACTTATATACTGTGCTTAGCTTGGCGGAATTTTCACATTTTTCAATAGTTTTCACAAAATTGGAAAAGTGCTCCAGTACATAAACAGTCTAAACGCACTTGGGTAAACATTTGTACCAGAGTGGCGCTTAGACTGTGCTTAGCCTGGGTGATTTTTTGAATTTTCAATCCAAAATTACAAACATATTTTTTGAAAAAAAAAAGACAATTAGAAACAATTTTTTTCCAGAAGCAATTATTTTGTTGAAACAATCAGAAAGTTCTTTGAATCAATTAAATCAGACGCTTAGTTCTCTCAAAAACTTCCATTTTTTTAATATTTAGCTATGTATCTCCGAAATCGCTGGGCCTACCTTTGCCAAAAACTAATAACCACTTTTTCCGGTCATTACGAACTGAATGTTTTTTGGATCATACAAATCGGATCATACAAAACTCGAATTCTATTTTCTGCACTCTTTACTCCATATCTCCGTAACGGCTGAACCTGCCTTTGCCAAAACTAATCAGCACATCTCCCTATTAACAGGAATCGAATGTTTTTTTAACCATTCAAATCAGAAAAAATGCGGACACACAACACACACATCCATTTTTTCTGAGGTATGCCAAAATGCTCAGAAACCTTCAAAACGTCGAGAAATGCAAAAATTTTCATTTTCGATTTTCGGCCCATTACTATAACTACCCCACGGGAAGTTAAAAATTAGTTGTATGCAATGTTGTCACCGTTTACTTGTAAAATTAGCAGTGGTGAATAAACTAACTATTCTGTATTCAATCTTAATACATTTTTGATATTTTTGCCACGATAAAATCTACATTAAAATATTTTCAACTTAATTTTATAAGAATTTTTTTTTAAATATAATTAAAAGCTAATTTATTTATTTTGAAACAGTATGCAGAACTTAACAGTCGCTTTTTAAAAAGTGCATTAAAAATTCATAATTCAAAAAAAAGTTTATACAATTGTCAGAAGTAGATTACTTTCCTGATTTATACTGAAGTCTTTCAGTTTGAAATTCGTTAATGATTTTATCGGCATTCAAATTATTCGTCTTAAATACTGATTACAAAACGAAAAGTACCGGCAATTCCCCTTAACCCTTTATGACATGAGTCATAACGAGTCCAATCTTTTATTAAACATGATAACTCTCAGAATATTTGAAATTCAAAACCAAAAATCATTACTCTGTAGATAACAAATGTATTTCGACACTGATTGTGAGTTAAGTGCACATGTTCAGAATCTGTTATTAAAAGAAGTTACACAATTCTTCGGTAAAAGCTACTGCATCTTCTACTACTACCAATTCAATAATCTTGAACGCTTATATCATGTATCATATATTGTATATAACATGCGAATTATAATGACCAAAATCGTTCGGTATTAATTTCATGTGCTTAATATGATAGCGATAGTGATCCTAAAGTCAAATGATATCCTTGTGAACTAATCATCTCTATAATATCTCATATAATTATATCATACCATAAAGCTGATCAGTTTTTGGATATTCAAAAAAATCAGTTTAATAGGCAATGTCGTTTATTAGCTTCCCGTAGGGTAAGTAATGGACCGAAAATCGAAAATAATTTTTTTTGCATATCTTCACGTTTTAGAGAAAAAATGGATGTGCATTTTTTCCACGTTTTCGGGCGCACGGATCGACCGATTTGAATGGTTCAAAAAAATTCAATTCTTATTGATAGGGAGATGTGGTGATTAGTTCTTGGCAAAGATAAGGAGAGTGCAGAAAATAGAAATCGAGTATTTGAGAGAACGGAGTATCCGATTTGAATGATCCAAGGAACATTCCATTTGTAATGATTGGGAGAATAGGTGATTAGTTTTCGGCAAAGATAGGTCCAGCCATTTCGAAGATACAAGGCTAAATGTTCAAAAAAATTTCTTCAATTTTATTTTTGTATACCGAAAATAATTCAGATTTTAATTTTAATTCTAAATTTAGTTCTAAAGCTTACTTATATAATTTAAATATAATGGTTTTAATATTGCAATTCAGTTTATATAAATATTAGACAATGTTACAATATTTATATTAATCTATTTGAAAACATTTAATATTCCTCGAACATTTCGTTACGCTGCGGAATGTTCCAGCAATTTGCCTTAAGGCACGATGCCATACACCATTAGTTTATATTATATCTCATATGTAAAAAATATTTAACAGCATAGACAAAATTATCTGAATTTACTCATTAGAGAATGTAATATTAATGCCTAATTACACTACCAAGCCCAATTAATATCTATCGAATGATGGATATTTATAAAATCAGTTCAATCGTTTGTTTTGGAAAGAATGTGGGTGAGAATGAGGGAATAATTATCTGCAAATCTGCTAACTTGGTATAGTTCTTTTCAACATCAACAGCAACAAATGTGTTTTTTTTTCATATACTTGCACCTATTTTATCATGAAACATCATCAAATTATTTTAAAAATTTCTGTCAATCCTTTGGGCATCCGTATATGATGGTATCCTGTTTTGCTGCTACGCAAAACACGATTTCTGACCAATAAATAAGAAGAGCGATTAAGTGATGTTGCGTGGGTATTGAACGATTTGAACGTTGAAGAAATTGAAGAAAAAGTTCAACTGCATGTCAATAAAATCAAGTATTAACTACTGTTGAAAATTAAGTATTTGCAATAAACTTGCAAATTTTGTGGTGCTGTCTAAGGCAGAAATAGAAATATAAATGTGACAAAAAATATTGAAGCAAATGAGTTGTGGAAATTAAAATAGGAAAGTCTAAATGTGGAGGATGTATCCAAAACTCACTTAAATGAAGGGAGTTAATAATTTAACTAAATATTTTAGAATCACCTTTACTAAAAATAAATCCTATAGCACGCAGAAGATTAGAGCCACACCACCCCTTATGAAAAAAAACATACAAAGAACAGTTATCCTCAGAAAGTCTGGTTCTTTTACTGAACAGTATGACGTTTTCTAAAAATTTTCAGGAAAGCAAGATATTTATAAAGGTACTACAAATTACAAGAGCTTATAATTTATAACTCAGTATCGTCGCGGTAGTTAGGCTTTGTCAGTGATATTATATTTTAACAAATTGTGTTCTGATGTGAATAATAAAATATCATTGAAATCAACTGTTTCACTTTTTTTCAAATTTCTAAATGCCAAAATTATGTGATAAACTAGTGGGGTCTATGGCATCGTGCCTTAAGGCAAATTGCTGGAACTTCCCGTACCGTAACGAAATGATCGAGAAATATTAAATGTTTTAAAATAGATAATTATAAATATTGTAACATTGTCTATTTATATTTATAAGAATTATATAAACTAAATTGGAAAGTTGAAATTATTTGTTTAAAGTATATTAGAACATAATTAAAATAAAAATCTAAATTATTTTCGATATACAAAAAAAATTTTTTGGAAAAAAAATTAAAAAAAAAAATTTGAAGCAAAAATTTTTTTTTCAGAATCAATTATTTTGTTAAAACAAGCAGAAAGTTTTTGGAATCATTCAAATCGGACGCTTAGTTCTCTCGAAAACTGCCATTTTTTGCACATTTAGCTCTGTATCTCCGAAACCGCTGGACCTGCCTTTGCCAAAAACTAATCATCCTTCTCCCCGTCATTACAAATTGAATATTCTTGTGATCATTGAAATCGGACGCTCCGATCTCTCAAAAACTCGATTTCTATTTTCTGCACTCTTTGCTCCGTATCTCCTAATCGGCTGGATCTGCCTTTGCCAAAAACTAATCAGCACATCTCCCTATTAATAGTAATCGAATGTTTTTTGAACCATTCAAATCGGTTGATCCGTGCGCCCGAAAACGTGGACGAAAAATTGTATCCATAATACATACACACTCACCCACACACATCCTTTTTTCTGAGGTATGCCAAAATGTTCAGAAACCTTCAAAACGTCGAGAAATGTAAAAACTTTCAATACGAGATTTGCGGCCCATTACAATAACTTGCCCTACGGGAAGTTAATTATTACTAATAATAATATAATATTTCAAATATAAATTTATACTATCTTTAGATTAGATTAGGTTATTTCCACGTGAAATAATGTTAGACATCATATGTCATACCTATTTTCATTTTAAATTGGCCAAAATATTCGATTTTCAGATTTCCTTTTTCTGCAAATTTATGCTGCCAATGTAATTTTGGCTATAAATTGAGCTTTATATACACCTATCCTCCGTTTTGCATGGTACTTATTTTACACTTTGTCGATCTTGCATGGTTTTTGAAAACAAAATTTAAAAATTTTGCTTTCACACGAAATTATAAACACTAAACAGTAATTTGCTTATATCTTCAATAACATTTTTATTGTTTTACTCTCAAAATATTTCACTATAAAACTACAAAATGTTTGTTATAGTTACGAATTCTTAGTACATAGCATGATGGAAATATGTAGATACGGCGGAAACTTTCCGTTTCATGATCAAAACTAAATTTTATGTGTGTATAAGCTAGTTTGTTTGAAATACCAAAACAAAGGGCATCATTGTTTTTAAAGGTGGTTCTTAATTAGTGTTTTCCATAAAGTTTAGAAAAGTTGATAGAATATATGAAATGAAATTGAATATTATTTACATTACAAATCACAAACAAAGAATTTAAAAAATGTTACAAAAACTTATCGGATAAAAATGGTATTCGCATTTGGAAAAAGTTGTTATAAAATGATTATTTAAATATAGAAACCTTTCTAAAAGGTATGAATAATTTATATGAATCTTGAGGTGATGAAATATTTAATTCAATATATGATTGATAGCGTAAATATCTTCAATTGGAGCAAATAACAGAATTATTTTTAACAAAATGTATAATTTATAAAAAACAAAATACTAGAGAGTAAAAGAAAATTATATCTTTATAACTTATATTATTATCTTTACAAACCAAAATTAAAATTTTGAATTGTCTCTGTAGTAATAAAAGCATTATAGATGTTTCTATTTTTTTATTTATTTATCTGATAAAAATTTTAATAATCATCAAAAACGTGACTTATTAGTCTAACCCATTATCAATGCATTTGCTGAGCTTTGAGTTCACCAAACTGTCATATCTTTGAGCATCGATAAAAAAATTAAATATTCAATACACACACACACACACACACATATATATATATATATATATATATATATATATATATATATATATTGCAAAGCTTCGAACAAGGAATGCAAAAAGTAATAAAAAACAAAAAAGTTTTTTGTTTGTCAAAAGTTGTCTTATACTTATGAAGTGTTAGATCAGATCACAGCCTGTTACATGATCCTTATTTAATTTTTTTACACTTTTTGACAAATAATTATTATCGACATCCATTAAGATCAATAATTTAGGTATTTACATCCTGAAATATAAAAACAACACTCACATATATATACACAGATTTTAAGTTCAAGGATTTTCTTCTTAAAAATCTTTCGTTCAATAATCAGTTTGTTAACTGAATAATACTGTTGAATAATGTTAATTGAATAATACTTTTTGTCTCACATAACAAACTCAAAAAATACATAATTTAAAGAAATTTTGAATTACAAAATTTATTTCTTCGTCTGAAAAGAAATTTAGTGATTAGTGATTATAAAATCACTTTTTTGATAAAATCTTTTTTAGTGAAAAAGTGTTAGTTTATAATCAATCATACAGTTCTGTTTTTTCCACAACCTTTTACGAAGATTACCTTTCTTAAACTTGCTAATTTTTTAACATTTTTAATATTTTGTAATATAATCCACTCATTTATTATTATCATTTTCATTTTGATTATATTGACATATTTCTGTACATTATTTTTTCCATAATTTTATTCATTTTAAATAAAAAAAATCCATCATCTTCGGCTTTTCTTAAACATATTGTTTGCTTAAATCTTATCAAGATCATGTTTCTTGACATATGTCCTGAAGATGGAACGTACCTAGTTCCGAAACGTCGACAGTACATAAATAAAAAAATGGTTTTTCAAAAAACTTTTGTTTTTATTACTTTTTGGATTCTTTGTTCGAAGCTCTACAAAATATTTACAAATCCAAGACTCTACCATCTAATATATAATATAATGTATCATTAATATCTCACAAAACTGTCGATAAATATGCGTGTATATAACTGCATTATCTAGAAATGAATCATTATCAATAATACACAAAGCTGCAATACTAAAAAAAACGGTAATTCAATATAAGAAAAGAAAATGATTTTGTGGTATTTTAATATGTTCTGTTAAAGCTCAAGTAATAAAGTCCATAAACTGCACAAAAAAATTAAATATGCATATAATTTGATTACAAATATTGCGTAATCATGTTCATTCATTGATTAATAGGTCTGAAGAACACACTCATCAGAATAGTGACCCAATGACCTACATAGTATAAATAATTTATTATTATGAATAAAATTTTGTTAAAAAGTAGTTGGATGAAAACTGAAATAAAACATGAGAGCCATTCGATAGAATATAAGCATATGAGTAAATAACGATTCGAGATTTATCTATATCGTTTCACTATTTCCTGATTCATGCATATAATATTTAAAAACGCATGCCTCCACACAAGCGCAAACTATCGAGCAGATGACTGGAAATGAATATTGACATGTGTCCGATTACTGCACAGTAATTTTAATCAACTGAAAGTTAAAAAGTCACTACAAATATTCAAACAAATATCTGTAGAAATGAATTCACTATTCAACAACAACATTTAATTCATCCTCATTCACTAAAAGGGGTTAAACATTGTAATTCCAATTGACCATATGTAACACACACCACAGAAATAACTCAATCCACGATCATTCCAAGGGAGAGCGAGACAGATACAATCGAGAAACAAAAATACAAATACCTTTAGATATGCGAATAGAGACTAATTTGCGGAAATACAAGAAGCATTCAGTGTAAACACGATTATTGTCACTATTAAAATCAATTTAGAATTGTTCTCCTGTTAGTGTCGAATAACACTACCAGTTTTCACAATTTTGAAACACGATATAAAACTTTACACAATATAAAAATCAATGACAAACTAATGTTAATGCATGTCTAATTACGTTCAATTGATAAAACACACATATGCGAAGACAGACCAATGAATAAATTCTTATTTGAAATTATTAAATTATAATTTTACCTTAGGTATGCACTGAATCAGAAAGTCCCTCTTCTTAAACTTATTGACAAATAACTAACGTTATTCACTCTGAGTTAAAATTATTATAAAACACTGTTTTTTGGAATCTATTGAACCATAATTATATATCGATATTATTTTTAGCACTTTCACTTAAAACTCAAATCACTATTAAAACATATATGATGGATCTCTATATTAACCTATTGAAAACAAATAACTCTTCAAACGCAAGTTGGCAAGCCACTGACGGCCATGTTGTCGTGCCACATTCCATACTGACAATGAACGTGAAAGATATTACTCATCGCTATGGTTCATTTATGACACCTAACATATTTTTTATTATATTTTCATATTGCTCTAATATCGTCTCCATCATGTTAGGACAATTGCTGCTTCGACATAATTCATGATTTTTAGCATATTTTGTCTTTAATTATTATAATTTGGAGATTTGTATCAAGAGAATGCCGGGTCCTTCCATAGACAAACATGCTATCAGTTTCCAAAGATTAATATTGAGACTTGTTAAGCGCAAAATTAAATTGCGCGAAATTTGAAAATTATGCTTGTGGTGCGTTTGGAATACACAGTTCGGGATTTAAATTTTATTATGTAATTATGTGATTGAATACTTAGCTGCTGAAATAGATACTTTATTTATCAGTCTCATCTATTCATATTACGGATTTCGAGAAGACTTCGTTATATACGATTCATCATCGTTTTGTTTTACCCTTAATTTTCTATCTCGTTTTCGAAGGGAAACAGCAAATAGTCCAGTCATTATAGTAAGTTCACCTCGTAATTCGAGGTACCCAGCTGTAAGTCTATAAATACTTGTATATTGACACCCTAAAGTTGTCTCAAAACATACATATGGTATTGACGCCCTACCTATGTAGGTTTTGAGACAACTTTCGGGTGTCAATATACAACTATTTACAAACTTACAGCTGGGTATCTCGAATTCCGAGATTCTTTTCTAATTTAAGCTTAAATGACTGGACTAAAAGGCATCTTTGACCAGGTCTGACAATCCATCACTTACGACCAAAATTGAATATAAATTAATAATTTCAAGTAAAAGAAAAAAGTAAAATCTTCATTATATTTGAATAAACCACTAAACCGAATTGGAATTTGCTGGTCAATATGCGCTTATACGGTTTTGGCAATAAAACTTTTTTGTCAAATGTAGTTTGATAAGAATAAATTCACGAAATTAAAAAATTCAAAATAGTTTTAAGTATATTTTCTAAATTGTCAATGTAATAAATTTTACTTTATTTAGTAGTCTACATAATTTTGTATTGCCATATATCACATGCCAGACAAGACAATTCCGAATACAAACCACTAGTTTTTTCTGTTTTTCTCAATACTGCCCATATACTAATTGTAAGGAATGCATTAAGAGCTGCATTATTAATGCATAATTTAAAAATCAGTAAATTCATAAATAAGGAAAAGTAAATTTATCTATAATCAATCGTATAACATTTTTAATATCATGATATAACTAAGGTGACCGGTGATAAGTTCCGGTTTGGTCAGGATTATACCGGATTTCCACGTTGTGCCCCAGGTTTTTCTAAAATCTATATTGGTCCGCAGTTAGATCTTTTGTCCTGGGTTTTTAAGGAGTACAGGTTTAAATTGAATCTTTGCTATTGCTTGATAACAAAAGTACAAATACCCATTAAATATCTGAAAATGATATATACAACGATATATATGTTACTGTTAAAGATTCGTCACGAATGAGAAAATTGGCTAATGCAAAATATCAAAGGTGGGTTAAAGTAGCCTCTCATTAATAATTCTGAATTTTCATTTTCAATTTTATAAATATTATCAAAAACTATGAAAATGAATTTTTTAACTGACTGGCACAAGTGCTAATTTTTACAAACAAGTAAATCCGTTATAAAGAAACTTAAACAGAGTTTTATACAAAGTCCAAAAAGGAAAAAAAAAAAACGAAGAATCCTTAATTGTTATTTTGATTCATATATAAGTTATTTAACATGAAGCTCACCCTCCATCCCGAATTAGTGGACCTACAAGTTGCCTTCCCAGTTTTGACATAAAAACCTTAGATATAACCCACTATCATAATAGTTCCAAGGATTTATTATGTAATGTAAACTATCACATGTCTTATTGTAATTGCTACTAGTCTGAAACATGTAGACTGACTGTTGGTCTTGATGCAGACTGTAACATGTAGACAGGTTATGACCAAATTTTTAAACCTTAATATATATGTACTAAATTTTTTAATTCAATACATATTTCAACCTCAAATAAACCATCTAAATTTATTATGTATTTATGCATCATAATTAATATATCCATGTCTATAAATAAATTGTATTATATATTATTTACAACAAAGGACTATCAGATTCAGCATGATAACTTTTAACACGAGAAAACCAAAATGGAGGATATCTCGATGAAACCAGCTCAAAAGTACTATGCGATTCAGTTCCATTATAATTTTTATAATAAACTTTGTACCCATACCAAGTTAACTGCATTGAATTCCTTTTTTGTGCATTGTTTATCTGCAGCTCCTAAAACGATTCAAGTAAATAAGCATTTTAAATTCATATGAAATTTTGAATCACCAATTAACATACTATTTGGAAAGTCTGTTCTCCAAAGTCTATTTCAGTGTCTTTTCTTCGTCTGTGACGGCTTGCTTCCTTTGTCTTATTTACTGAAGGTTTAACTCTTTTCACTATTAGTATGACATGGTCTTGTTGAATCCGATAATGTCCAGACATCATTGCATGATTTTTTGTGAAAAAATTCTTCAAATAACCTACAGTATTCACTGGTTCATCAGGAGTGGTAAGCATTAAAACATTACCACCAGGAAAAAATCGCAAATATCTACAAAATATTGCATGCAATATTAATATTTTAGTAAAAACTTGAATTTTGAAACAATTTACAAAAATACCTATAGTATTGAATTAAATGCCACGGTCTATAAAATTGATCCTGAAAATTATTTTCACCGTATCTAAAATAAGTAGTTTTACTTATATAGCAGCCATTGAATCTTAACCTTGGTCTTTCAATAATCATTTGCCGCCATGAAGCATACGAACTATTTTTCAAAACACCACAATTTATTCCCCAAGTTCTTAAACAAGTCATAGAAATATTCAAAAAAAATTAAAAATCAAATATTTAAATTACGATTATATTAATAAATCATTTGTTCTATACCTGATACATGCCGTTTTCCAAATTTCACTATCTCTACACAATACATAAAATCCTCTGCAAACCGCAGCGCATTGCTCTAAGGATCTATAACAATAGAAAGAAAAAATACAAAATAGAAAATTATTAACAAATGAAAATAGAATGAATTTTAGAGTAAAATGCAGATTGATTATTATGTTATTTAGTTTGAGGTTTAATGCAATTATGCACACCGTAGAGAGGTAATGAGAAAATCAAACTATATTGGTAATAATAGTAGAAAAAGCAAATTATTATTATATTAAACTCTAAAAATACTACATGATATGATTATGAGATGAGACAGAAGAGTTATAGTTCTATTTTGTAATATAAAACACAAGAAATAATTAAAACAAATGAATGCAAGAAATAATTAGAATAAATTCCTATCACATTTATCTATACAATGGCTATATATGATCAGGCACACTAATATATATACGCATGATTTAGATCATTAGACATCGGTATCTAATTTAATTATACAACATGGTATTTCCCAACACTACACTTTCCAATTGAATATGTTTTGAAAACCAAGAAACCATTGCCTAAAACCAATTTTAACATGGGGCCTGTTGATAATATATTATTCCAAAATGCCTCCGACTATATAATTCTAGAATGATTATAAAAAATATTAGTTTTTTATATTAATACTTCAAGCAACACGAAGTTTTTGCAAAACACTTACAAGGAGAACCCGCGCATTGCTCGTCTGGGATTTTGATGAAATTTGGCACAAGAGTAGATTTTATGCCCAAACTGACCGTGGTAAAATATTAGAGGCCTATGAAAAGCGGTTTAATTATAAAAGAAGAGGTTAAATTATATTTTTTCACTGTTATTATTGTTGTTCTTAATATGAAATTATAATGTTTTACATCAATTTTTCTGGTATCACATCAAATTTATATACACGTTAAAGGAAACTTTATTATAGAATTTAATGAAAATAATAAAATCAATTTAAAATTTGAATTAATTTTAATATTATTAACTCATGCACTTATAAATATGAAATAAAAATAATAAAAAAAAATAGAAACCTTGAGTGGAATTCGAACTCTCGACCATAGGCACAAAAATTAGAATTCAACGACATTACCACTCGGACAATCTCTCACTGATAAGAAAGAACACTCCATGCTATGTGTGCAGTGCGTTGCGAGTGCGCTGCTTAAATGCAATTTTTAATTAATTTTTGTAATCAAACCGCTTTTCATAGGCCTCTAATATTTTACCACGGTCAGTTTGGGCATAAAATCTACTCTTGTGCCAAATTTCATCCAAATCCAAGACGAGCAATGCGCAGGTTCTCCTTGTTAGGTATACTAATTCATTCACCAATTCTGAACAGCAAATTCAATTGATTGGATTCAACCATGAAGATCTTTCCTTAAATAAAAAATTAAACATATTCAAGTTGTTTGAAAATTAGTATAAAGACTAATATTAAAAAATCACAGAAAGAATCAATTGTATAGCAGATAGTAAAATTATAAATACAATTTAGTAACAGAAAAATAATAATGTTCATTTTACTTCAGTTCAATAGAAGAACTAACATAGTGCTACATAGTGCATTTTTAACATTATTAGAATGATGCAGCAAATGTTGTATTAAAATCAAACAAACAACTTACAAATAAGTAAAAATGAAGTCAACGTTTTTATAATAACGCTTTATTGTTGAATTCATCATAAAATTCAACAATATACTAATTCAGTTCAGTCAGTAATAACTCAGCTTCATACGACAAACAGTTTTGTTTCACTATGTCAAAGTTTCAAATATTAATGCTATTATTAATGCTTCATGTTATTCAAATTGAAGTCAGTGTATTATTAGGAAAGTGTAAGTAAGATGTACCTGATTTACAAGTAATTATCTAGATAAGTTTTAATATCATTGAATAGCTACCTCAATAATGACATTATTACTCATACCCTGACTACCCTTAAAATATATTTGAATTCAGATTTTTACAATATTTTAACATAAAGAATACATTTTATGAATTTGGATTCAATTTAGTTCTTTGAGCTAACTTGTAGCTGAAATCACTGGAAAATTTTGATAAGAATTCCACTATACATGAAAGAAAAAGGTGCAAATATAAGTATCTTCGTCTATTTACTAAAATATGTTATACCCTTAAGAGTTTCTAATACAAATTTTACTCATTCTATTAATGTGAAGAATGCATTATAACACATCAGTTTTTTTGATCAAAATAAAGATTATTAGGAGTACAAGTAAACATTCAGAAATGCTGCTGATGCAATAACAATCACTATCTAAGCTACTTACTGTTTCTACAAATCTTATTATTCCTTACACTATTTCTCAATTAAAGTTTTCCATGTTTGGTATCCGCGTGCATTTGGTCATTATCCAAACCTAATCAATAAATTATATTTCAAATCATTAAAACAAGAAAACAACACTGCCTCCCTTCCAGATATATTAGCTGTGATTTAATAAATACATTTTCATGTATTTATTATGTATATGTAATGATATTTTTCATTCTCACAGTGACGGTTGAAACTGTTTGACGCAATGTGTAACTGACTGAAATCAAGAAAAAAACATCTACCGTAAAAATAATAACATGCCTTAGATCTAATTCACTGGATACCACCCATCTGAATATATATAAAATAACTTCCATCGGCAACTGTGATATGTGAGTAGAGGATTGCTCCTTAAAAGATACACATACTGGATCAGAAGGATTTCTTGTGCTTTTAATGTGATTCAAAAGATCATCATATTTCACTAATATCTTGTCTTCATCCACAGAGCCTAACAATAAGAAAACTTTAATATTAAATCTTCAAAATATAGTATGTATGTTAGGGTGGTCCTTAATATGGACATTTTCGAATTTTCTTGCTCTTAAGGGCTCAACTGGTTCCAAATTGACAAAAAACAATTCTCTGAAAGTTTTAGCTCTTAATATTGTCTTTTAGATAGAGCACAATTTAATCCAAGATTTGTATGAAAATAGCATGAAACAATTTTCAAAAACTTTACAGAGCGTCGAATTTTCAATAAAAAATGACACAAATCCAACAAAGGCTAAGTTATACCTAAATTTTTTTTTTTAATTTTCAAAATTTTTTACATGCTATTTCCATACAAAGTTTGATTGAATTGCGCACTATCTAAAAGTTAATATTGAGAGCTAAAACTTTCAGAGAATTGTTTTTATCAATTTGGAACCATTTGAGCCCTTGGGAGTAAGGAAATTCGAAAATGTCTATATTAAGGACCACCGTAATGTATATATACAAAGTAATATATAAATATGGTATGTATATATACAAAGCTATCTATGAACTCTTAATACTCTAATTTTCTTATATATCTTTAGTTTATAATTTGTACACTTTAAAATGTAATTATATTGTATTATTGATTTAGGCGTAAAATAAATAAATAAATAAATAAATGAATAAATAAAAATATATAGTATTCAAATCATGATAAAAAGGTAGTTACTTTTTTTATCTTTGTATATTCCCTTGGACATATTCCGATATATACGAAATTCTATGTCAGGAACAATTTGAACAGCTTTGCGATAATATTGAATCGCTTCATACATATTTCCACTTTGTTCATATTCAATTCCTTTACAAAACAGCTTCTTAGCCTATATGAATAATAATAGTTCAACATTATTTCATAACTTATAGATAATATCAAACATATTTTTATCCTTGTGTAAATCATAAATAATATAATAAATAATTTAATTATTAATACATATTATGAATATTATATTAATATAAAAATATGCAATAAGCAAGAAAATAAAAATCTAAACCAACAAATTAATATTATTTAAAAATTATGGTTTCAATATGCACACTAAATTGGGGAAAATAATAGATTGATGTAGCACAAGAGTATATTTCATAACAAGCATAAAGTATTGTGACGTTTATACATTTGACATTGATATATAACTTTCATGATAATGATTTACTTATACAGGTAACCCCCATACACGGTAGTTACGTAGAAACCTAGCGTGTTATGCGAATCCGTATTATAAGGGTAGTACAAAAAGAGGGGTTACGTTCCAAGAATTCAAAAAAACATGCTACATATCATGATTTTATAATAAATATTGTTACATTTATTCATTTACATTACTTGAATTATATGATTTTTTTCGCCATAATTAACAAGTTAGTGCTATCCAAGATGATTTTTTTTTGCAAGATAACCTCATCCTCTGAGCAGTTTTCTCTACTACTACCACAACTGTGCATTATTTATTGCAAAAAAAATTATATTTGCAATTACTTGCTTTTAGCAAAATGATATTTATATATTTAACACATGTAAAGTGATCTTTAATAAACTTTTATGCTCATTTTATTTAAAGAATTGCATAAGAATTATTAAAAATCCTAGATTTTTGTTTGATAGAACGTACGCGCTCTAATAATATATATCAAATTAGTTATCTTTTGCACTAGTTTCATCACATTAATTGAGCTATTATATGGGGATTTTACTAATTTTAGATTAAATAAAGTTTGCTTTTCATAGGTTTTACTATATTTTTTATTTTATTTAAACTTTCCTCAATTATTAAACCGTGTTATGCAAAGCCGAAAGTACCGTGTTATGAAGAGGATGATCACAATTCTTAAACCGTGTTAGACCAAATCTGTGTTATAGAAGTGTTATGCGGGGGTTACCTATATGTCGCATACATATATTCATTGAGTATAGACCATAGTATTAAATTAAATATGTTTAGTGTTAAAATAATAAAATACCCACACATTCTTCAGCATCTTCTTGAGCCAAACTTTGGTTTCTGTTAATATTTAGCAAAGACGATTTTGGTGCTTGATCAGGTACTTTTAATTCACGTTGCCATTCTGTGCGAAAAGCCGACAGAGCATCCTGAACCGAGATCATGGATAATTTAGAATTAGACTCAGAATCGTCGTCAGTTTCATTTTCTTCACAATCTGCAGTACCTCCTTGTAACTGAGAAGTAGAAATAAACAAAATATATATGTAAAAATGACAAAGTTGTGGACAATAACAAAACGCACCATAATGTTATTTGCTCCGTTTTTGCGGGTAAAAAGCAAAGTTAACCTTTAATATTATATTTAAAATCACTAGTAATTTGCAGGTTTAACACTATCATTGAAACCTACTTTCTCTTACTACTATTACTATTATTATACTTCATTGACAGGTTATGAACAATATGTCAATTTGTCAACGTACGTATATTTTATCTGTGATCAGGGTAGGCAAACCTGACAAATACACTCTACGACATACTTTTGCTACTTATTTAACAAGTTCAACAGTAGAGTTAAAATTTTATTTCAATGCTATTTAATAATATCGTTTCTGAGTTATTTTACTCAACGCAAATATCAATGCTACAAAATCAATTATAGTAATCAATATTAATACTTTTTATCGACATCAAACAAAATCTGTCATATTATATATAAATTAATAAATCAATAAATAAATAAATAAATAAATATATATATATATATATATATATATATATAATGTATATGGTTTTTCATACGGTGATAAATATACGAATTATAAAATGTTTTCGAGTATATGTATATTTGTACACAAATAATTCACTCAATTCAATTCAAGCAAAACACAAGCTAAGAAACACTTTTCTTAAATATAAAACGGTTATAATACTATAAATGAATATAAAAATACTTGTAAAATTATAAATGTGAGAACATGCTTGTCAACATTTGAAACATATTGCTTATAATGTAAGGTATAACATATCAGATATATTTAAATAATATTTATATATAAATCAACATGAAGATGAGATTTTAATAGGAAATTACAATTAGATTATATATTTTATCACATATAAAAGTGTTCGCTGTTACCAACATAATATTTTGAATGTTACCATACTTTTTAAGCTCATATATTAGTTATTTACATTTGTGCGTATTCTGCAAAACAAAAGAACAACTCAAAGTTTTATACAAATTTATATTTTTAGCAATGCATATTCTAATTAGAAGTAAAGTAATAAATAATATTATATAAAAGCCGATACTACTCAAGATCATATTCAGCTATCGAAAATGTCGTTCTTAGTAATATGGTGAGTTTATTGAATATCATATTTTTATGCAGTGGCTACTATAAGATGCAAACTTTGTTTTAGGTTACAATCAAGTAATATTACGTTTTAGGGAATATATATATATATATATATATATATATATATATATAAGTAAAAACTTATTAAAATTTAAAAATTAAAATAAAAGATCATTCAAAGAATAATATGGATTAGTTAGCAAAGTATTTTTTTAAGTAAGTGACAGTGAAAAAATAATATAAATTTGAGTTTTCTAAGTTAGGAGTTTGAAAGATGATTTTAAAATACAGTCAACCCTCCGACAACGCGAAACTTTGGAAACGTGGTTTCAATACTACGCGGAACTGCAATGGCGGCAGTCCTGCGATAACACGGTACTTCTATAACACGGTTTTTGTTCAACAGCTTATAAGTTCCTTTCGCATAAGATATATATCAACGACACTAGTAACTAGATATTAATGAAAGCTTTATTATCGACTCTTTCAACTCATACAATATGTTTATGTACACATCATGAATACATTAAATTCTAATATTGTCTAGGGTACATATGTCAAGGTATATCACAGCGGTGTACGGCATCGGTTTAATTAGCCTCAGTGGTCTCTCTGATGATATTTGCAGTTTAGCTTTTGTTTCACTTTTATTAACTTCCCGTAGGGCAAGTTATAGTAATCGCAAAAAAATCGAAAATGAAAATGTTTATATATCTTTACGTTTCAGAGGTTTCTGAACATTTTGGCATACCTTAGAAAAAATGGATGTATGTGTGTGTGTGTGTGTGTGTGTGTGTGTGTATGTATGTATGTATGTATGTATGTATGTATGTATGTATGTATGTGCGTGTGTGTATGTATGTGCGGATACAAATTTTCGTCGACGATTTCGGGAACACGGATCAACCGATTTGAATAATTCAAAAAACATTCGATTCGTATTAATAAGGAGACGTGCTGATTAGATTTTGGCGAAAGCAGGTCTAGCCGTTCCAAAGATACGGGGCAAAAAGTGTCGAAAACGGCAACTCAGTTTTTAAGAGAACGGAGCGTCCGATTTGAATATTTCAAAAAACATTTTACTTGTATTGACAAGATAAAGAATTGATCAAATTTTCATGAAGGCAGGTCTAACGGTTTCGGAGATCTGATGAAAAAAGTAAAAAAAAATGCCATTTGGCGGTCAAAAATGATCATTAGACATATGCACATCAAATTATCAAATATTTTATAGAGATTTTAACAATAAGTATAATTTTTTTTTACATTTCTATGGGTTCCGTACCAATGTTTACGCGTTAGACGGCGACGCGGCGCTTACGGGCTTTGATATTTCGTCTTTATGCAGTTAAAGCAGTACGATTGCTCTGAAAAAAAGTTTAGATCTTCCAAAATATGTCAAAATAAAATAAAACATTTTTTTAAAAAAAAAAAAAAAAAAATTTTTTTTTTTTTCAAAAAAAAGTAATTTTTTGTCCAATATATAGTTTCTCAAAAATCTTATTTTTTCAAAGTAAATTTTTTTCAAAAATCTTAATCGTTTTTAAAAAAAAAATTTGGTACGGGAAGTTCCAGCAATTTGCCTTAAGGCACGATGCCTTAATTGCCTTAAGACAGAATTCCACTTACAGCTAGTTATATCTTTATACTATAGTGCAGTAAATGGAGAGAGAGGTTATGCACCTCTGAAATTTTTTTACTGTGTTCCGATTTGCATGAAATTTTGGAAATAGGCTAATCTCACCTTTAAGTTCAGAAGTGAAAAAGTTTTGAAGGTTTCTGAACATTTTGCCATACCTCAGAAAAAATGTATGTGTGTGTGTTTTGTATGTCCGCATTTTTTCGTCCACGTTTTCGGGCGCACGGATCAACTGATTTGAATGGTTTAAAAAACATTCGATTCCTATTGATAGGAAGATGTGCTGATTAGTTTTAGAAAAGGCAGGTCCAACCGTTATGGAGATACAGAGCATAGAGTGCAGAAAATCAAGTTTTTGAGCGAACGGAGCATCCGATTTGAATGATCCAAAAAACATTCGATTCGTAATGACGGGGAAAAGTGGTGATTAGTTTTTGGCAAAGGCAGGCTCAGCGGACATACAGAGCTAAATGTGCAAAAATATCAGATTCTTAGAGAACTATGCGTCCGATTTGAATGATTCAAAGAACTTTCTGCTTGTTTTAAGAAAATAATTGCTATTGTTAAAAAAATTTTGTTTCAATTTTTTTATTTTTCTGTATATCAATTTTAATTGTAATTCTGATTAAAGCTCTAATACACTTTAAACAAATAATTTCAACTTTGCAATTCAGTATATATAATTCTTATAAATATTAGACAATGTTACAATATTTATAATAATCTATTTGAAAACATTTAATATTCCTCGACCATTTTGTTACGGCACGGTAAGTTCCAGCAATTTGCGTTAAGGCACGATGCCATATACCACTAGTTTATCTATGCCGCCACCCAGGGCCGGTCCTACCTTGAATGCAATACATGCGAAAGATGAGGGCGCACGCCTTAGGGAGCGCAAAAACGAGCTTTGGAAATGAAATTTGTAATTAATAACTCTAACCGATTAATAACTCTGAAAATTAATCATTTATTGTTTTGCTTATTGCTTAATCTACTTATTCAATTTTCTTTTCGTTTGATGTTAATGTGGAATCGAAATAGAAATTGTCTGGCGTTCAATCTCGTAAGAGCAAACCTGCGAAAGATTAAATTAATGATTGAACATTTTTGACGAAAAATTGGGTATTTTTGACGAAAAATTGGGAGCTGATTTAGTTGAAACGGAAAATGGGGAGTCAGTACTTGGAGAATGGCTTATTCATTCCGATAAATTGTTATTTCTTATTTATTCCGATGAACTGTAACTTTTGTTTTTGTTGCAAAGATTTCGCATTTGATGAACTCTGATTGTTGAAGACATGCGTGGTTGGTGGTTGTTGGGGTTATGGAAATGGAGCAGATATGATAAATTTTACTGTAACTCCTATTATTTTGAACCGGCAAAGGGTTAAAAAAAAAGGCTTGAAATAGTCTCTGCTCATCTCTGGTTGCACGTTGCACTGCCGTCCACTCTTCAAACAATTATAACTCCATCAATATTTGCGTAACAGAACAAATTTAGAAAGCAATAATTAGCTAGACATCGCATTTTCATCTATATACTTTCATACGTATCTTTCTTTCTTTCTGAGGTATAACAAAAACTAATGTTATATGGCATCGAACAAATTGCTGGAATTTCCCGAACTGAAACGAAATGTTCGAGGAATATTAAATGTTTTCGAATATATTATTATAAATACTGTAACATTGTCTAATATTTATAAGAATTATATAAACTGAATTACAAAGTTAAAATTATTTATTTAAATTTAAATAAAGATAAAATTAATTATTTATTTAGGTGATCTTCAGAACTTTAGCCAGAACCAAAATTAAAATCTAAAAAAAAAATTGTTCAAAACCAATTATTATGTCAAAACAAACATAAAGTTTTTTGAATTATTCAAATCGGATGCTTAGTTTTCTCAAAAACTGCAATTTTTTGCACATTTAGCTCAGTACCTCCAAAATGGCTGGACCTGCCATTTTGACTTTTCCAAAAACTAATCACTACGTCTACCCGAATTGAATGTTTTATAGATCATTCAAATCGGATGCTCCGTTCTCTCAAAAACTCGATTTCTATTTTCTGCACTCTTTGCTCCGTATCTCTGTAACGGCTGGATCTGCGTTTGCCAAAAACTAATCAGCACGTCTCCTTATCAATAGGAATCAAATGTTTTTCAATCATTCAAATAGGTTGATACATATTCTCGAAATCGTCAACGAAAAAGTGAATCCGCGCACACTCACACACACAAAAAGTATGCCTATAAAGTGACCCTACGAGAAATGAATAAATACTTCAATTTAATAAAAAAAAATAAGCTTGGATCGTACGTTAAGCGAGAGTTTCGGACGGTTGACTAAATTGAGAATCATTTTACCGTCTGTCTAACAATAACAGTTCTTTGCCTTGTTATTAATTTTCCATCTATAAGCATTATTTCCAGATTTGCAAATAAACATCAAATGTATTTTGTATGATACACCAATTTTTATATTATGTACCAATTTGATACCTTAATTTATAATGTGCTTTTTCACAGGGATATGAAATAACTTTATTTTAATAGTCAGACAGCATATTACTAGTATATAATACTACTTATTTGTAGTTGAACTTTAAGATTTTGTTTTAATTTGTTCCAATTGGATTTATCAAGCTTTTTCTTCCAAATTCGATATAAAACTATAATTCAGAATCTCTTCGATACAATATTTAGGTTTCCGAAATCGATTCGGTGTTTTCTTTAACTTCTGACTTTGATATAGATTATTTTTGTATATTATTTTATTTTGTATTGTAGGAAGCGCATACCCTCATAAGTAAAATTTTATAAAATGATTTACTATTTTCTTATATTTGTTTGTCAGTTATTTGGATAAATGCTATTGATTGTGCTCGAAAAGAAAATTTACAATATTAATAATGTCAATAGTATATAATTCTATTTTATTTAATACTTTACGTATTAACTATAAATTAATAAATAGTAATTAATAAATCTAAAATATTATTCATATGATTAAATTGATATACGCATTATTATACCCTTGCAATTATCTTATTCTTTCAGCTTTCTTTGCACGCTTTATTTGAAGAACATACAAGGCATCTGCAATAAAACCGACTTTGTAAAAAGAGATTTCATCGATGACAATTCAGGAGAAGAAAAATATTTATTTTTTCTTCCCTTGAAGATTGATGATAATAAAGATGAATTTCATTATGATAATGAAAAACCATTTGAAACAAAAGGTCGTCACAACCCGCAACAGTTACGTAACTTAATGCAACGAATTCATAATAATTGGTTTTTTAGTTCTCCCTATCTTAAAAGAAGAGGCTATTTATTGCGAAAAAATGCAGCACTTAAAAATAAGCAAAAACGTGTGTTAAGAGATTCAAATCAATCTCGTCTAAAAGTCTAGACAAACTAT
>NW_020538040.1:136481765-136528647 GCF_003426905.1 Ctenocephalides felis
TTTGAAGAACATACAAGGCATCTGCAATAAAACCGACTTTGTAAAAAGAGATTTCATCGATGACAATTCAGGAGAAGAAAAATATTTATTTTTTCTTCCTTGAAGATTGATGATAATAAAGATGAATTTCATTATGATAATGAAAAACCATTTGAAACAAAAGGTCGTCACAACCCGCAACGGTTACGTAACTTAATGCAACGAATTCATAATAATTGGTTTTTTAGTTCTCCCTATCTTAAAAGAAGAGGCTATTTATTGCGAAAAAATGCAGCACTTAAAAATAAGCAAAAACGTGTGTTAAGAGATTCAAATCAATCTCGTCTGAAATCTAGACAAACTATTTTTTCACATAATGTTATGCCAATAGCGCAAGACAAAGTATTGTCTCCATTATTTGTGCCTCCACCGGATATAAATACAATAATGCGCAATCCAATAATGTATCAACCTCCAGCCCCAAGTACTGTAGTTGATTTGGCTCATTTTTCTCTTTTTAATCAAGTTTTCAATGTGCCATTACTTACTACGCCAGAAATTGGAAGCGTTACAGAAATTGGTAATACCATATACTACAATAAAAGCCCAGACTATAATATAACTGTCAGAAGTATAGCAACAGATAATGCAAAGCAAGATACTTCAAAATCAAATTTTAATAGAAGAGATGGCATAGTAATATATGTGAATACTAGTAACGAACTTTCTATTAAACCTATATTTTGTTCTACAAACAACGTGCTTACAACTAGACCCAATGTTAGCGATCCGCGTAATTGGATAATTAATAGAACGATAAGTTGCCCATCAGATACAACTACACAGCCCGCAATTTTAACATTGCTGATAACCCAATTCATAAAAGAATCGGATCTAAATCAATTCAACTCATTACCACCATCACCTGAGGTCACGACAATGCCATACATTCCTTGGTCCTACAATGATTTACCAACATATGCTCCAATAACTGAAAGTAGTTCTTTTAATCCTGTGACAAAAGATGTAGGTATAGCTCCTTTAGCAGTGGCAAATATCAATGTAACAATCGCGGCAGCTATCGAAGCACCGAACTCTGTGCTGGTAGTCAATCAGGAAACAAAATCAAATGCCCAATATAACGATTCTTGTTATAATATTCCATCTGAAAGTGAACGTCTTATATCTGAATCAGATGATCTGATTGAAACAACTACATCTGACAATTGTACAAAAGCACCTACAGTGGCAGTACAAATAAATGCAACAGTTATAATGCCAGGCGAAGTTCATGCGGGAATTCAACTGACTGTTGGTCCAATACAAATAAATCTCGATAACGTGACCGTATGCCAACCTGCTACTACAATGGATGCAGAACAGATGAGTAAAATGTCACGTTTATTACAGTTTAAAGCCCACTTGCATCATGATGTGTATGACATTGGCCGAAAACCTCACAAACCTGTGAATCTTACTGCAATACAGGTGATGATTGATGATGCTAAAAGGGATGACATAATGTTTAGAGATTTAGAAGACGACACAACGTGTTCAAACGATATAACTACAGATATAATGGATGCAATAATAAAAATGCGAAACGTAAAACTTGGAGATTTTTCATCAGCATCATCGATACCGGATTACTCGGATACAGCAAGACAGCAAGACTTAGAGGCTTTGAATAAATTCATGGAAGCTCATGGAATAACTCCTGAATATAATTATAATTATAATTATAATTATAATCCGAAGCAGATAAACCAGAGTTCTACAAACCAACAACAATATGAATTCCGAAATCTATCAGATGAACAGGCGAGAAAGAATATTCAAAAAAGAAATAACCCGATGACCACCAAGCTACATAGAGGTGTAAAATCAAGAGTTACGTATGATGAAATTATAAAAAAGAGATTGGAACGAATATTTGATACAATAGCAAAGGGCATAGTGCGTAACACTACGAGCCACGAGAACGTATATGATGGATCTGATGTATTTTCTGAATATGGTCCTGGCGACGTAGACGTTGGAGATCAAAATGTAGAAGAAATAGAGATGGCCCGATTATTTAATTTGAGTACGACCGAGAATTTTAAACAGATTTGGATAGAGTCATTTACTGAAACCAACTATAATACATCTGTTTTAGAATTTAGTAAAAAACCCACCACAAAAGCTGTGCCGATTACACCTGCTACTGAGATGCAATCAATACTTCCAGACATTCCAGCAGTTAGTGAAGTTTCATCATTTATAACTTCCACTAATACTTCATTAATTAATGGGAATTTAAAGATTCGACTAATAATTCCAAATTTTGGTAATTTGGACCCAGCAATATTTAATAACAATTCAATTCACTGGGCAGCAGCTGTGGCTGATAGAAGTTATAACAATTTTACTAACAAAAACCTTACAGTAAATCCAAATCTAGTTAATTCTATACTGAACTTAAAAAGCGAAATGGATAAAAGTAATAAAATGTTGGCAAGAGTTGCGAGTGTGGTTACAAGTATTCCTACAGTACAAGATGGCGCTATAGATTTATCTAGTAACCGCATGGAAAACAATCTTTTGAAACGCAATGATGGTGCAGGAGTATTGCCACAAAAGTTAACATTACTTTCACAACTTTATGCTGAAAACTCTGCAAGTGATATAACAACGAAAAATATACAATCTGTGATGAATAATATTCCTTATCCCTTTGTTAAGCCGGAAAATCCAAATGAATTTAAGTTCCAATACACAACTTCCAATTTACCTATATTATCATTAATTAATGCAAATCTTCGTAAAAAACGAAGATTTGCGACTAATCAACCATTTTTAGAAAACCAGAATAATGTTGTAAATTATTTTTTTGATCGCAGGGAAATTAATTCGAACAACGATATAAGTCAACAATCACAAAATAATTATATAGACTCCCAATATCATACAGCGAAGTTAGAAACTGCCACCACACCTTACGTTGAAACAAAACGCAATCAAGTATTTCGTAATAATTCAGATAATAATAATTTTCAATCAGAGAATACCACGTATTTTGAAAATAATCATGACTCAATATCCCCGACAAATAATGGCACAACGTTGGAAACGTGCTTAACTTTATGCTTTTGTTTAAATTCTACAGTTAATAAATTACCAAAAGATCTTATAAGCAGCTCTATAAGCTGCTCTACTTCAAATTATGTCAATAGTACAGAACCAAATGCAATTATTTATAAAAATGCAAGTGACAATATAGGAAACGTAGCTAAAACTACTACATTCAATATAACCACACCATTTTCTGGTACAGGTACAGAAAACAAATTATGCAAATCTACAACTGAACATGCTTTATCACAATCACAGCAATTGAGTAGTAAAAATCCATCATCAACTTCATTGACGAATGAGATGACGAATTTCCAAGCGACAATTAATAACACAATTAATACTAATATGAATTATACTGCTCACAATAAAAGTGCAACCAACCATTCTAGCTTAGAAAAAACGACACCTCATGATTTATTTTTATCAACGCTCAAAAATATCAGCACAGCGCAAAAGACTACAGTTAATATAAATAATACTATGCTGAAGCAAACAACTTCTTCTATAACAATACATGATATGGATAATAATAATAATAAAGAAATAACTTCTAGTAATGTAATAGTACCAATTTATGTAGATAATAGCACAGAATCATTTTCAGTATCTCCCATAAATAATTCCGTAAAAACAGAAAACGATTTTCTCAAGAAAATTCTTAGATCATATGCCAAAAATAATATTTTCCTTCATAATGATACATTTACAAATAATTTGATGAATAAAATTAATGGTTTGGTCAGTAATAATTCTGCTTCAAAATCTACCCTTAATTATGCAAAAGGAATATCGCCAAATACAAATACCAGTGCTATAGAAAAAAAGTTAAAAAACAACGCATGTTCTACTGAGTACAATACTACTAAGAAGTTAAATGTAAATAGAACATCGCTTGTCAAAAATGCTGAAATGACAAAACCTAAAAATACACCTGGCTCTATTTTAGGAGCATCATATAGCAATCATTTGTATACTACAAACCTGAATTCGTCTGAATTAAAGCAATCTAAGTTATATGCACCTACTAGTATATTTGCAAACAATATAAATACAAAAACAAAAGAAGCAAATAATATGTATGAAAAAAATATATACAGTTCAGAAAATCAGATACATTTTTCAAAATATCCGGAAAATACAATTTTAAATAAAAATATAATAAAAAACAAGGCAACACCTACACCAAAAAATGTTGCTAGCAGTTTTAATCAATATCAAATAAACATTCAGAAGTTCTTGACCACAAATGTTACTTCAAATTATTTTGCTACAGATAATACAGCTTTTAAGTATATAACTTCTCCGCTAACAGTTATGAGTACAGATAATTTTCAAATGCCGGTTCTACGTATAGATATCAATCCTGGGAATGAAGCTGGAAATTCAATGTACTCGTCAACAAATCATGCAAATGTTTTCACAAATTCTAGTAGCACAACTAAAATGACAGGTCTAAAACAGTTAGTGAAAAAATCAAAAATAGTGCCAATAGAACCACAACAAACTGAACAACTAATTGAAGCACAAAACTTTAACAATAGTAAAAATGATAATTATCACGCGCAGTCACAAATTATCCCTGATAGACCTGAAACAGTTTTAGAAAAATATAAACTTAGGTGTGACGACGATAAATACATAATGAATTTGACGGAAAACTCACAAATAGAAATGACGACTTCAAATACAGGCGTAATTGATACTGACGATTACGTGGAATTGTCAACTTCATCTCCTACAATACGATTTGCGCATATGACGGAGTTGGCTGAACCTGATAATGAAACTGACGAAGAGGATCTAGAATTGAGTACAGCTACTCCAAAAGGCAAAATCATTATGGAAAAATTGTTGAACATGTCTATAGAAGCAAATATGCTCAAAAACATTATGGAAAATACATCAGAACAGAATGCGCCAAATAAAAAATCACAATCAAAACAAAAAATTACAACTTTACAAGGTACAACATCAACTACTTTCACTAGTACGAATAATAAAAATTCAATACATTATGATAATAAAAGTAATAAAGTATCGGGCGAGAATTGTTTCCATAAAGTGAATTCTTCATTGATCAATACAACGAAAAGAAACAGAACTGTATCCCATAAAACACCCAGCTACAAGATAAATTCATCATCTACGCCATTACATAAAATGCATAATTTTGAATCTGATGCTAATCATGTAAATTCAACAGAACAATACCTAATCAATGACTTGGGGTTTCCTATAAAAAATATTAGCACTTCAAAAAACTATGCAAGTAGTAAAATGGCCGATATTTTAAAAAACTATTTATTTCGTGTGAAAAAACCTCCTGATAATCAGAAAAATACAACACAGCCAAACAAAGAAATCAATTTAACTACAAACCATTTTTTATCATATAAAGGCAATAGCACAATAAGTAATAATGATAATAGGACCTCTCCTACTATTACGTTATCCAACTTCACACTGAAACCGCGAGATGTTTCTGGAAAAGAAAATATGAAAAAAGATACCTCTAAAATAAATATTAAGAAAAATTCAACTAAAACATTTAATAATATGACAGAGAGACATAAAACCCGAACAGTAAATAGAATAAAATCACTTTTAGCGCAAATAATTCCATTAATCAAACATAAAACTTCTCATAACTTAAAGCTACATGGCAATGTAACTCCCACGGAATTTAATTATAACATAACAAGTAATACAAAATATATTTCAAATATTTCTGATCAAAATAGTTTGCAACAAAATATAACATTGCTTAGTAGTAACAGCGTTACCAAGGCTCCGATTACATTGAATGATAACAAGAATTCAGCGACATTAATGAATACTAAAACTATTTGGCCAGTTCTTGCAAACGATACGACGAGCATTAGAGGAACGGAAGCAAATACTACAAATGATATCGATCTGGATTATGCTGCAATCAGCGCAATATTATCAAAAAATAATACCGCTCTTGATAATGATAATAAAATCGATTCTTCATCAAGGGTTAGTCAAATTCCAAATGCCAAAATTAATAATACTGATATCATTACCGAATTAACTACAGAATCTACTCCATTTGTTTTATTTAAAGTTACACATCTATTACCTATATCAATATATACTACTGTGAATATTTTTAAACTCTTAAATATTTCGGAACTAGCTCCAGATAAGAGAAACAAAACACAGAAAGTGTATTTACATCTCCCTACGTTTTATCCGCCGGGGGCAAAACATTTTCCGGACGATGATGAAGAAAATAGTGAAAATAGTTTATCTTTAGGTTTTGGCAAGCACGAGATGGTCGATTACAAAAATTTATTAATGGATGATATGTTTTCAACTGAAAATTCAAATGAAATAAATAACGAGGATATCCTTTCGAAATCATTTACAGATTTTGATTTATATTTTAATAGGTTTCCTGACAATCCTATAATATCGCCGATAAAATATGTTCTCGATGAACAATTCAACAAAACTCATAATCTTTGCGCCGATTATATTAATAATTCAAGATGTGTCTGTTCAGTGGATTCCATAGTATTACACTTTAAAAGTTTTTTAAGTGAGCAAAATTCTACTGAATTTTTGCAATCATTATCATCATTTAAATGTGATTTATATGAAAAAATCAGTACCGAATTCACCATTACTAAAGAGCTAAGCACACTTCGAGGAAGAACTAAAACTAAAAGATATAACTTTGGCTTAATTAATAAGGTAAAACGCTCTGCAGATTATCCAGGTTATTATTATCCTGAAACCACAACTAATATTATTGATACTATTGAACTCGGTGATTATTATACAGTTCCTGGAAGTAATGTTCAATTAAGTTGTATGCCTGCTCAAGATATGGTGATTATGCAAAATGAAAATGTAAAATATGTTTGGTTGAAAGACGATTTGCCTATTACGGGGAGTCGAATAGTAGACAATTTTGGTTTATTATCTATTAGTAATATTGTTGCGTCTGATGGTGGTAGATATACGTGCACAATATCTCTGAAACCCGACCCAGAAAATTATCCTGTAACTGGCGGACTTAACAAAATATTTGCGTACGAAGTAAATGTAGTGGAAATACCACTTTATACATTTGTACTACAAATAAGTTACAACATGTCAACAAAATGTGATTCGCAAGATATTGATGTAATCAGTTCTTATCTGCCAGATATAGTACGTTCTGTAGCATGCGGAAAACAATCTCGTATCTGCAGTGTCGATGTGAATAAAGCGCAATGCGATTTATCAAAGGTATTAACATTGATTATAGTGCAGTAAACGGAGCGATTTAGGTCTGAATTTTTTTACTGTGCTCCGAATTGAATGAAATTTTGGAATTAGGTTCATCTTACCCTTAATTTCAAAAGTGAAAACAATTCGGGTTGCGCCATCACCCCCCGGGGGGATGACGCCCCTTCTGAATTGCGCAATTACATTTTTTCAAAATAACGTCGGAAATCGATAGAAGAACTAATTATAAGAATAAAATGTCTCTTATAGTTTTAAAAAAAAAACTAATACTTCTCAAGTTACAGACCACTAAAGATTCATATATTTTTGGCGCTTTTCTTCGTTTTTTTGCAAATATCTCCTAAAATATACATTTTAACGAAAATCATGTAATGAACAAAATAATGTCAATAAAAATCTTAATAAATCGGTATTACATAAAGTGTTCTAGAAAATATTAAGCAAGATTTTCATTATAGACATCTTGATGGATCTAGCAGATTCACTACTTTAGTACAAACTATTTTCAAAAAACTCACGATTTTATAAAACTTTTTTTCCAATTTGCGCGGCTGCGCAATCTTTAAACATTCATAACTTTGTCAATTTTTGTGTGAAAGAAAAATAATAAAAAACAATAATAAGCCAAAAAGATCCCTTTGATTTTTATCTATATGCTTTTATACGTATCTTTTATTCTTTTTGAGATATAATGAAAATAATTTCGATTTTAAAAAAAAATGGAGAAAAAAGTTTTTATTAAATCGTGAGTTTTTTGAAAATAGTTTGTACTAAAGTAGTGAATCTGCTAGAATCCATCAAGGTGTCTATAATGAAGTGAATTCTAGATGGAATATGAATTGCTTTAATTCTGGTGGAAATGGCGCTCATTAAACCATATGATTTAAAAGAAAAAAACTTCGTATATGCATCTTATTTGCATGATAGCTCACTCATTTTACACGCAAAAAACTTGTAACAGCACTCATTTTAAAGCTTATGTTGAGCACTATGAAACTCAATTTCACCGAAATGCATAAAATGTAAAACCTCGACGCTATATGGCTTTAAATACAACAATTAAATCTTGAACGACATAAAAAACGACTTTGCTATTTCAAATCTTGCTTAATATTTTTTCTAGAACACTTTATGTAATACCGATTTATTAAGATTTTTATTGACATTATTTTGTTCATTACATGATTTTCGTTAAAATGTATATTTTAGGAGATATTTGCAAAAAAACGAAGAAAAGCGCCAAAAATATATGAATCTTTAGTGGTCTGTAACTTGAGAAGTATTAGTTTTTTTAAAAAACTATAAAAGACATTTTATTCTTATAATTAGTTCTTCTATCGATTTCCGACGTTATTTTGAAAAAATGTAATTACGCAATTGAGAATGGGCGTCATCCCCCCGGGGGGTGATGGCGCAACCCGAATTGTTTTCACTTTTGAAATTAAGGGTAAGATGAACCTAATTCCAAAATTTCATTCAATTCGGAGCACAGTAAAAAAATTCAGAGGTTATACCCTTTTTTCCTCTCCGTTTACTGCACTATTATAAATTACACATTAAACAATTTATAATTGTAAATCATAACAAATATTTGTTTGTTTCGACAGAAAACGGGTCCGAGATTAACATTAAACGTAGAGATATATGTTGAAGAACTTTCACAAGTATTTACATTTCCTGAAGATTTTGATGTGGGAATTAGATTAGCAACTGAAACTCAACTGGCAGTGTTCATAAGCAACACCATACCAATAATTTTTGACACCCCAGGTATTATTTTTCTCTTTATGTGTAAAGACTTACACTAGATATGTTATTAGCTACGATAACTTTAGTCCTTTTCAGACTTCCATACAAAAGTTCAGAACTTCGTCCAGAAAAGCTTACTAAAACTACTTCCAATGTATCACAAGTTCGCCTTACAGTGGGCTGCCCTGCTGGTTATCAGCTCGATACTAATATTTGCTGTAAGTTTAGTATATTTAAAAAAAATTAAACGTTCACCACTTTATTATGATAGTAACACTTAATAAATGAATAGCTCCTTGTCCAATGGGATATTTTTCGCCGGATACTTCTGAAAACTGCTATAGATGCCCCCATGGAAGTTTTCAACCTGATATCGGAAGCAAAGTTTGTATTATCTGTGAACATCCTTTTCAACCAGGATGCTACGACATGGTAGTATACAAAATGTTTATATATATATATATATATATATATATATATATATATATATTTGTACCGCGACTATATTTCGTCTAATAAATATATTTTTTTAATGGGCTTGCCAACTTCGAACATTTAGCCACCTACTACATTACATTATATTCTATGCAATTTCTTTATATTTATTCACTATATACATTACATATACAACAAAATACACTTATATACTAATTTAACAATACTTCACAAAATTACATAGCACACTATAACACTTTAAGTTTTGTAACAAAGTATATAAATTAAAAGGTTTCTTGAAATAATTTATATTATATACAGTAGAATCCGCTTAGCATGACGCCGGATATATTGACCGACCGCTTATATTGACCTAATCGTACTATGAAGTTTGGTTTATAAAATTCCTTAAAACACAGTCGGATATATTGACTTTGCTTACATCGATATGTCGCTTATGATAACCCAATTTTTAGAAAAATATTGTCATATTGTCACATGATTTTACATGCTGTAGCCGAGTCTACGAAAGTAATTGCTATGTCTTTTGTGCACAATAGCATCAGGGGCTGTTTTTACAATAAAATAAAGTAAAGAATCAGGCAAAAATTACATTAAAAAACATATTTGTATGTATATGGGTAGGGTAGAGTTAAAGGTCCACCACATATATCTCCAAGATTCTTACGACTTCACTAACAGAAGATAATCAGCAATGTTTGAAAATCCATAACAAAAGTATTTTCTTTCGTTGTTAGTTTTTTTGGTTGTGAGCACTGAACTTTGGTTATGAGACCTTAATATAATATTTATGTATACGTTATTTAATTGTTTTATAAGATGTATTAGGTTTATAAGTGGGTGGGGTAAAAAAACCAACTGAACCTGGCAAAGGTATAAACAATAAAAAATAGTAAATAAAAAAGTAGCCTAAGTTAGAAAAACCAATTTTACAAAAGATAAATTAATTAAATTGTTATTCCAACTCTGCTGTTGAATATTTCTGACAAAATACCAGATCATTGTAATATACAGTGTTAAATTTATAAAATTATACCCATAAAATTTATATTTTGCATTGAATGAATAATGTAGCTATTATTTCGTAAAATTCCTTTAAAATTGAATATAAGACATTGGATCTTGGATCTGTTTGTCCTCTTATTGTTCCATTTCACCCCGCCTATGGGATAAAACAGGGTCAGGTGACAAATTTTAGAAAAATAATAAAAAAAACATATTTCCATAATTAGGAATTACGTAAAAATTTTCCTGAACATAGTTCGTAGTCCATTTGCTTTTGACCAGTGACTCCCAACCTTTTTTGGGCCCGCCAAACCTTGAAGTTTCTAAAAACTCCATACATTTTTTTTGTTCCTGAAAAAAATGTGAATGATAACTTTCAAGATAAAAGCACTATTAAATTGTTATTAGACATCATAAGTAAAATTTCGGAATAAGCCAAAAAACGTAAATTTCAAACTAATTTTACTTACTGGAGCTTTAAACTCTAGACTCCACGTTGTGTTATTTTAAGTCTATTTATTTTTTATCAATAAATTATAGCAAATTTTTGTACATAAGGTTACATTTGGGTATTTATTTGGTTTCAGTTTCTTAATAAAACCAATTTTTAACGAGTCTACTTAGCTAGTTTTCTTTTCTCAGAATGAAATTATATCTAATTTTTATATATCTTCTTTTGTTGAATCATATTTTTTATTTTAAAACCGGAACGGAAATTTGTAGTTGCCAACTGAGTAATTGCGCATTTTTATTAGAAATTTGTAGTTATCAGATTAGGAAATAAATAAGTGCGCATTTTGGCAACTTTGTTTTATTTAAGGATACAATAAAAATCAGTTTGTTTAAAATTAATTTCATCATTAGCTATAGTTACTGACAGTGAGTAATAAACTTACGTCACATTTCTTATGCATGAAACTGACCCTTATGACAAGCAGTCAGAAACTTCGTTTACCTAATTTTTTGGTAATTTTCGTGGATTTGAAAATGAAAGTTTAAAATAATTAGTAAAGTGCTATTTGGATCCTTAGAATTATCGCATTCCGCTATATTTCATTTATCATTCTCAGATTATAATGGGTAGTTATAATTTTCTTATAAAGTAATGAGGAAAATTCAAATTCAAGCTAATCTTTTCAAAAAGTCAGGTCAACCCGAGGGAAAAAACATAACTCCCGCACCAGGGAAGCAAGATTGAAAACTAGGACAGTCCCGGCCAAACCGGGACACCTTAGTTAATTCTAAGAATCATTTTTTTATATAAATGTTTTACCAATACTATACTACATTACATTCAAATAAAAAAAAAGAAATTATCCCCTGAATTTAGAAATTGCTCCCCGGTGCGTTCCACGTTGGGAATCACTGGTTTATCTTATATATAAAAATGGAGCTCTCTTTCAAATGTCTCAGTAAAACTCGAAAATGGCTAAACCGATTTGGCCAGTCTTAGTCTTGAAAAATTCGTGCTAATCCAGAGATGGTCGGAAAGGTGAGATATTATTTCAAAATCGCGTAGAAACTCTACATTTTTTATTTGAAAATTTTTGTAGAAGCGTCATTTAAATAAAACAATGGACGGTGGCTAATACGTGAAATGTCAAACGTTTTTGACAGATGATGTTCAATTACGTTTAGTAGGATGTTTTACGTAAATATTATTTAATTATGATTAAATTGTAGTAAGTAGTTTTGTTTGTAGTTTTATTTATATACAAAAACGTTAGTAAACGGGCCTCAAGTGTTACTAGAGACTCAAAATATCAACTTTTTTGAAATGTTAATATGAAAATGCACTTTTTGGCATATTTTTCTCAAACACGGCGCTCTTAAAGATCTCATTTGTATAATTATATACTCATTGGTATTTATAAAACATTTTCTAGATTATGTTATTTTTTACAACTTGTCAGCATTCTCTGCTAAATATAATTATTTTTATAGATTGCAGAATGAAAATAAAATAAAAAAAATGTTATTTTTCATTCATATTATTTAAATTCAGAACCAAAATTTGATATTGATCAAAGGGACATTTTGTCGAATAACATTTTCCCAGTTATAATTTCCCAGAATTTATCGAAGAATAGATAGAAATATATGAAAGTCCGGGGTTAAAAAAGTCCATCACCAATGTGTCAAAAACTACTAAAGTTAAGCATTGTTTAACAACAATACTTGAAAGTAGATGGAAAAAAATGTATAATCAGCTATAACTTTGATTCTTATGACTTTGCTATCGGGAGATAAACGGTAATCTTTGAAAATCCATAATAAAAGTATTTTCTTCTGTTGGGAGTTTTTTAGCATTAGTTTAAATTGTAATTGTTTTGTAAAATACCTTTAAAATTAAAATAAGACATTAAACCTGTTTGCCACCTGGCCGTTACAAGTTACTCCGCCTATAGGGTAAAAAAGTTTAGATAATAAATTTTTTAAAGACAGCAAAAAAGCACCTTTCTACAATGATGAAGTAGCTGACAGTTTTACTGAACATAGTCAGATAATTGTTCGTTTGAAATGTGTTATTTGTTGTGATATAATTGGTTTGATTTATATAATATCATTAATATTTGCTAAAAGTCAAATTGGACCTTTGTGCCTCGCCCTGCTTTACATATATATTTTTTATTAAATTTACTCTAATTCATCGAATGTTACTTGAAACTTTTCAAAAAGCAGGATAAATAAGAAATACTTAATTCATTTTTTATCTCTCCTCGCAGAGATTTGAATTTTTTTATAAGCTCAGTAATATTATTTACAATTACACACAATATCCAGAATCTAAAAAGAATCTGAAAAATTTGAAACGTAATCAATAAGTCGAAAGACCAAGAAAGACTTGGATTGGATTATACCATGTTTTCTATAGAAAGTGTATAAAACTTCCAGTTTAATTGTGTTGACAAAATATAGACAAACTAATGGAATTTATTGTTTTTATAATACCGCACTGTATATAGCATTGAAACAACACATCCTTATACACTAAAAGTATTAATATTTTTGATTCTCTAGAAATTGTTTATAATATACCTTACTTAGCAAAACAACATTTGCCGGGTCAGCTAGTACAGTATAATTACTTGAAGTCAAAATTGGACCTTTGTACTCCGCCTTACCCTATGTTAATTTTATATTATATTAAATTTTAATATGAGTCATTTTTATCTTTATTTAAAATGTATGTTTACACTTTTCTACCAAATTACTGAAATACGTAACATATTTAATAGATTTTCTTCATACCGCTTAGTGTGACGAGTTTTCTGCGTCCCTTCGATGTCATACTACGCGGATTAAACTGCAATTTATAAAACAATATTCTTCTTTGCTTTTCATATATTTTACATTTCATTGCAATATGTTCGCACGCTCCCGCTGAACCACCGCATACAAATAAGTCTAAATCCAAAAGTTACATATGAGATGGGAAGTGATTTAATCTCAATCTTGTTATTGTTACGAACACACATCTATTATTCCGCCAAAATATTTTTTATCCACTACAGGGTTAATTCTTCTGTAATATTTTCCACGCGACTGAGATGAAACATTCCAATCAATTCGCCATTCTATATTTATGATTTACCTAATATAATCTTTGTACATGGCTACCTTTAACTCTGCAGTCCCCTTCGCTAATTTATCTGCTCATTCATTCCCTAAATTCCCAGAGTGTGCCTTGACCTTGACTTCTAATAGATTAGCAATATTATTCTATATTTCATAATACTCTACATCAAGAAATTTTGATATATGGAACGAGTTTTGCAGTTTTACAATACAACTTTTATTGTATTAATATTTTGTTATATTAATACAATAATATTTTGTTATATTAATTCAAGCGTAAACACTGACACAAAACCGGAAAGTTTATAACCTGATTTTATATTTAATTTCTCTTGAAACAACGGACAACCTGCCATATTTTTGGATTTAGCGCCATCCGTAAAAATAAACTTAAATTCACTTAAATTATCATTATCAACCTGAAAAATCCTATCCATATTCAAAGTACTGTCTAGGTGAAGAATATTATAATAAGGATGCTTATGATACTTGGCCATTCCTGTTCTAATCTTTGATGCATATTTATATAATGCAGTAAACGGAGCGTTTTGGGTCTGAATTATTTTACTGTGCTCCGAATTGCATGAAATTTTGGAATAAGGTTCATTTTACCCTCAAGTTTAAAAGTGAAAACAATTCGGGTTCCGCCACCATCCCCCGGGGAGATGACACCCTTTCTCAATTGTGTAATTACATTTTTTCAAAATAACGTCGGAAACTGATAGAAGAACTAATTATAAGCAAAAAAAATGTCTCTTATAGTTTTTCAAAAAAACTAATACTTTTCAAGTTACTGGCCACTGAAGATTCATATATTTTTGGCGTTTTTCTTCGTTCTTTTGCAAATATCTCCTAAAATATACATTCTAACGAAAATCATATAATGAACAAAATAATGTCAATAAAAATCTTAATAAATCGGTGTTGTATAAAGTGTTCTAGGAATAATATTAAGCAAGATTTGAAAGAGCAAAGTCGTTTTTTGTTTTGTGCATTTACATTTTATGCATTTCAGTGAAATTGGGTTTTATAGTGCTCAACATAAGCTTCAAAATTACTGCTCTTACAATTTTTTTGTGTGTAAAATGAGTGAGCTATCATGCAAATAAGAAGCGTATACGATGTTTTTCCCTTTTAAATCATATGGTTTAATGAGCGCCATTTCCATCTAGAATTCACTTTATTATAAATATGTTAATAGATTCTAGAAGATTCACTACTTTAGTAATAACTATTTTCAGAAAACTCACGATTTTATAAAAACTTTTTTTTCCGATTTTTTTAAAATTCGTACTTATTGTCATATCTCGAAAAGAATAAAAGATACGTATAAAAGCATAAGTAAGTATATATTATAAAGCATATAGCAGCAAAGGAATCTTTCTGGCTTGTTATTGTTTTTTATTATTTTTCTTTCACAAGAAAATTGACAAAGTTATGATTGTTTAAAGAGCGCGCGGTCGCGCAATCAGAGTCTCTCTCGAGCCCTTTAACCGTTCGCCGTTTCAAAATGAGAGGAGTTACAAAAAAAAATTATGATGAAAAAAGTTGTAGCCCTTTTATTAACCTTTCAAATGGTATATTACAAATTGTAATGGAGTAAAAATTAAAGGAGTTATGTCCCGAAAACTAATCGCATTTTTGTCGAATTGTGTTCATATTTCGAGCAATGTAGAAGTAAGCAGTATTTGGTGCCCAAAACTATTGACTTATATATATATATATATATATATATATATATATATATATATGCTTATATGTATTTATAATAAAAACGTATATTTTGAAATAATGATTTAATTGGTTTAGCGTATATCTCGGGGGGGTCAACCACAATTTTTTTTGTATTTTGTACCCGGGCGAAACCCGAATTATTTTCACTTTTGAACTTGAGGTTAGGATGAACCTAATTCCAAAATTTCATGCAATTAGTAAAAAAAATTCAGAGGTTATACCCTTTTTCCTCTCCGTTTACTGCACTAATAACAGTTAACCAAACTAGGAATTGGTTTTATGTTCCAATACTTGCACTCTAACGTATTTGTAGATCCTCATCACATTATCTATCTTATTTATAATAGTGTATTTTGTACTGAGAGTCTCTTTATTATAAATTTATCACTCAGATATTGCCTTCTGAGTATTAAAGGCAATTCACCACTTCCCGCAAGTACAGCTCCAAGGCATATTCTTAAACTTTTATACTGCGCTTTACCTAGGTTTCCTATTTGTACAATGCGTATTGTTATTAAAAATGTTGCATCCATTAAAATGCGGCTTAATTAAAGCTTTATACAATTTAAGGGCTGTAATGGGGTGAGAAATCCACCATGTTGCATTCAACATCCTTAGTAGATTGAAATTTCTCTCGACTTTTTTAATTACATAATTAATATGTGTCTTAAATGAAAGCTTACCCATATATATGTTACGGTAAATGTGCACATTCACCGGTGAATGTGCACATTCCTCAAAACGCTAGGTGAATGTGGAGTTTTCAAACAATCAATTTAAAAATAAAATAATGGTGTACGTGCGTACTTGGATCGGTCTCATCAACATCTTGCGTATTTGGCGCATGCGCACTAAATAGTTAATCACTTAATAGTTAATAGTAAATAGTTAAATAGTAAAGTGGTAATATAGTGTATAATGAATTATTAATATTAAATAGTAAGTAGTGAATAGTTAATAGTTCAATAGTTATAGGTAAATAGTTAATAGTTTGAGTAAATAGTTAATAGTTAATAGTGAATAGTGATAACTAAATAGTTTAACAGATAATAGTTAAATAGATGAATGGTAAATAGTGAATAGTTAATAGTAAATAGTTAATAGTGATAACTGAATAGTTAAATAGTAAATAGTGATAACAGAATAGTTAAATAGTGAATAGTTAATAGTAAATGGTGAATAGTTATTAGTATATAGTGAATTTAGAATAGTTGGATTGTGGATAGTTAAATAGTGAATAGTGAATAGTTAATAGGTAAATAGTGATAGTGATTAGTGATAACTGAATAGTTAATAGTTAATAGTAAATAGTGAATAGTGATAACTAAATAGTTAATAGTAAATTGTGAATAGTTAATAGTTAATAGCAAATAGTGAATAGTAAATAGTAATAACTGAATAGTTAATAGTAAATAGTGAATAGATAATAGCAAATAGTGAATAGTTATTAGTAAATAGTGAATTAAGAATAGTTAGATAGGTAATAGTTAATAGTTAAATAGTTAATAGTTATTAATTAAATATTTGTCATAGCCAATAGTTATTAGATAAATTGTTAGTTGATAAATAGTTAATAGTTAATAGTAAATAATAATAAGGATATAATATGCTATGACTAAAATAAATAATATAAATATAAATAAATAAATAATATATGAATTAATATTTCACTCGCACGTGCGCACGTACGTGAGCTGAACTCACATTCGCCAAATGAGCCGGTAAATGTGTACATTCGGCGATTTTACTAATTTTAGATTAAATAAAGTTTGATTTTCATAGGATTTACTATATTTTTTATTTTATTAGATTTTGCTCAATTCTCAATGTTAGAGCGAACCCATGCTTTAAAAGTACCGTGTTATGAGGAGATGGTCTGAATTCTTAAACCGTGTTAGAGTGAATCCGTGTTATATAAATACTGTGTTATGCGGGGGTTATCTGTATATATACCCATATATACTATACATATATACATATATACATACACACATACGTATATATATATATATATATATATATATATATATATATATATATACCCATATAAAATTCTTCTGTAACTATGTATGAATGATTAATCCTCCTAAACTATAATTCGGATTTTCATGAATCTTCCTGAAGTTTGTTCGGGAAATTTTCTAGAATTTCTAGATTCATAAAAATATAGTTAGATTGTAGAGATAAATGGAAAAAAATACAAAAAACCGCTTATCATTGTTTGCCCTTGAAAATATTTAAGGCATGGTTTGACATTAAAACAAATGAAGACTGTCATTTGCCAAACATTTCCAATCACTTATAGGCTAAGACATATTAAAATATAATATATTTATGATTATTAATAAGAAAAATGTAATGACTACATTATTATTGCCGAAAAGCAGCTGAGATGTGCCAAACATTGAAATAATATAAGATACAATATATATTTGGCAGTCAACAGTAACATATTTAATTTGACAGATTATTATTTTTTAACTATTCCAGTCGTGCTTTGCCTTACCTTACTAAATCACAATACAAAAAAAATTACTTATTCAAAAAAATATTTAGAAGTTTCATTGGCGTTCATAAATTCATAAAAAAATTCATATATTTGGCATTGGATACGGAATATTTACTCAAGGCAATGGAGCGTTTTGAGCCTGATTTTTTTACTGTGCTCCAATTTGTATGAAATTTTTGAATTAGGTTCATCTTACTCTCAAGTTCAAAAGTGGAAATAATTTAGATCTTTTGCCACTTCTCTAGCGACTGTATTGTATAAACATAATAATTTCAACTAATTGGTAAATATCAGTATAAGTTATCAAAAACATTTAGAACTTTTGAATTGTAGACATGGGTACAGGACAACGTCTGTCGGGTCATCTAGTATATATATATATATATGTATATATATATATATATATATATAATGTATTTTTCAGTATCCCGTACGGGGCAGACTTTATCTACTGATCTTTTTTTCTATTATTGGATTCTTGTTTTTAATGTGTTTCTGTGTTGTATACGATGCTTCATACGAAAAAAAAAAAACTGATAAAAAACAAAAAAAACAAAAAAAGAGGAAAAGCAGAACAAACAGGAAAAACAGGAAAAACCGAAAAAAACCAAATAGATTCTCTTATTTAACGTTCCATAGCATGGCTGGCGGAAAATCTATAACTCTAGATACTGACTCGGACTCGGAAAGTGGCAAAATGAACATCCGTAAAGGCACGCCCCTAAATTAGAAACTATACCAGAAGATACATCTTTACCAGATACTGCTACTACCACAAGTAGTCGTATTAGCAGATTTGAAAGATTTCGAAGAAAATGTAGAAGTATGAATTACAATTGATTTAATACGCCTTCATTTATAATATGTAGATAATTTTTTTACATTTTTGCAGGAAAAAAAGCGCCAGAAGTTCCACCAATTGATTTTTAAAATTAAATGCAAGCAGCATAGTTTATATATTTTATACATTTTTTTAAATTATATTTATTCATATATATGTATATATATGTATATATTTTTGTAATCAGAATAATACTAATTAGGTACATATATTTTTAATTGTGAAATCTAATGTGTACAGTTGCTTCACGACATTCATAGAGATAAATTTCATTATATGACTTTCAATAAAAATTATTTCGTTTTTATTTGCGTTTGTTGTATTTAACTCATTTTATTATGCAGCATATTTTGACTTTCCGAAGAAATTTGTGTTTTCAGAAGAAAATCCAATTTTACGTTACCTCGACATTTAAAGTAATTCTGAATGTCTGTCTGATGTTGAGCGTCACTAGCAAAATCGCAGTAATTATTTCAAACGTGTATCGAGTCGTCCAAAGTTAGTTGGAAGGCGGTTTTGTCATGTTTTTTGGGGTCTTCATTATTAACTTCATTAAGGCAGTGGCGTCGGAACCGTGTGGGCTGTGTGGGCTTGAGCCCATTCATAAATTTTAAAAATGATATTGTCTCAAATGTCTAAAAAAGAACAAGCCCGCACTGGCTGTCTAAAAAAAAAACAATCCCACCCATCAAAAACTTGCTTGCGACGCCCCTGCCCGTAGGGTAAGTTAAGTAATTTTTACATTTCTTCACGTTTTGAAGGTTTTTGAAAATTTTGGCTGGAGCTTTTTAAACGATACCTCAGAAAAAATGGATGTGTGTGTGTATGCATGTATGGATACAATATTTCGTTCACGTTTTCGGGCGCACGGATCAACCGATTTGAATGGTTCAAAAAACATTCGATTCCTATTGATAGGGAGATGTGCTGATTAATTTTTGGCAAAAGCAGGTCCAGCCGCTTCGGAGATACGGAACAAAGAATGCAGAAAATAGAAATCGAGTTTTTGAGAGATCGGAGCATCGGATTTGAATGATCCAAAAAACATTCAATTCGTAAAGACGGGAAGAAGTGGTAACTAGTTTTTAGTCAAAGGCAGGTCCAGCGGTTTCGGAGATACAGAGCTAAATGTGCAAAAATGGCACATTTTGAGAGATCTAAGCGTCCGATTTGAATGATTCAAAGAACTTTCTGCTTGTTTTAACAAATTTTTTTTTTCAATTTTTTTTTTGTATATCGAAAATAATTCAGATTTTAATTGTAATTCTGACTTAAGTTCTAATATACTTTAAACAATATTTTTTCAACTTTGCAATTCAGTTTATATGATTCTTATAAATATTAGACAATGTTACAGTATTTATTTATAATAATCGATTTGAAAACATTTAATATTCCTCGAACATTTCGTTACGGTACGGGAAGTTCCAGCAATTTGCCTTAAGGCACGGTGCCATACACACCACTAGTTTGTAATTATTTTTATTGAAATCAATGAACTTATTCCAGTGATTTCGATTAGTTTTGTTAAAATTATCTGGTATTTGATGGAATTTTTATTATTTATTCAGTTTGTTCACTTTCGAACAAAATGACTATATAGTACTATTTCACAACCACTACCGATAGTTCATTCGAGGCCACGAACAGAGAAAATTGAAACTTGTAAAATATATGTGATTGGCTTTTAACTTCTACTCTAACTATGTACTTCTAAAAACAACCAAAGATCCACCGGTAAGAAGCAGAGACTTCAATTGTTGTTTGTTGTTGCAAACCCTTTTTTGCGTTCTGAGCCCAGCGAAAGTTGGTTAGTGGTTATGATGTATGATTTGATCCCTTAGGCTCATGCTGAAATGTTCCAAAGAGGACGAAACGATTTATTTTTTACTGCCTTCTTCAAAATAAGAGCTCAGTATGTCCTTACTCTATATGTCATATTGTCCGTAAAATGGTTTTTTGTAATTGGTTGCATTTTTTTCTTATTAAATTTTTATCATCATACAGTTTTTTTTTTTTTGAAAATATTAGTTGGAAATCGCATTGATTGATTTTTAAATAATACATTAGAAATAAACATTTTAAAATTCATTGTTACAATTTAAAATCTATTAAGTCGATTAATTACTTATATCAGCTGGTACATGTTTTTTCACACCTTGATTGCGGGCGTCGACAATCTCTGCCAGTGCCTTGTTTCGATAATGGTCCAAGGCTTCCGCACTGAACGGGTTAAGGCACTTACATCTAGTTATTTGAATTTTTGCATCCAGATCCAATCGTCACAGCTCTATATTAACCAGTCGACTGTGGCGCACATCGTCGTCCGAATCGATCTCAAGACGAGTGGATTTGTCAATACTCTGTGGTTGTGTGAATTGAAAAATTTAATTACTGCATTTTACTTCTTTATTAAGAAAAATGTATATTCATACGTTTTAAACTGAATATTTGAAAACTTCTCAGAACATTGTATACTTTGTTGGAATTTATCCTTTAAATTATTGCATTGTTTGTGAATCCTTTTTATCCCAAAACAAATTTGATGTATTACATCTTTTGGGTGTTAAGGCACTCCTACGCCTAATTACTGCATTCTGCGGCAATTTGCAGCTACACCAAGGACTTCTATTGAATATATTGTTATATCATATTTGATTAATTAATTATTTTTGCTGTAATTATTATGAAAAAATACCTTTTGGAAACTGGTGTCAGAATAAGTGACTTTTAACCTGCACTTGACAATCTTAGGAGTGCTGCAAAAATCTTTTTCAAGGTTTTTTAAGCTTTCATCTCCTAACTAAGAACATAAGATTCGGATTTTCTAACAGAACAAATAAATTTCTCGTATACTTTTTGTGTTTTGTGTAATTACCTTAAACTGAAAAGGTAGTTTCAGATGAAAAGCAAAAACTACTTTTTCATTTTAATATTTACAACAATTTTAATAGACAGATTATTGATGCATGGCATCGTGCCTTTAAAGCAAATTCCTGAAACTTTCCGTACCAAAAATTAATTTTTTAAAAAAACTTAAAGTATTTTGAAAATTTTAAAAACTTTAGATAAGAAATATAGAAACGTGTAAGCGCCGCGTCGCAATCTAACGGATAAACATTGTTACGGAACCATAGAAATGTAAACAAAATTTATACTTATAATTAAAATCTTTATAAGTATATGATAATTTGATTTGCAGTGTCTAATGATAAACGACGTTTTTTTCTTTTTTTCACTGATATCTGAAACCGCTGCACCTGCCTCCCATACATTTTCTAGGTTTTTCATTACGTCAATACAAGTAAAAATGTTTTTTGAGGAATCGGACGCTCCGTTCTTTCAAAAACTGAATTACCATTTTTGGCACTTTTTGCCCCCTATCTTCGAAAGGGCTGGACTGCCTTAGCTAAAACCAATCAGCACGTGTCCTTATCAATTTGAATCATTCAAATCGGTTGAACCGTGTCCCCGAAATCATCGACAAAATTTGTATCCGAACACACGTACATCCATTTTTCCTAATCGTAAGTTATGCCAATGTCAGAAACCTCTGAACTTAATTATACATAAATTATTTTTTATTTTCGATTTTTTTGCGATTACTATAACTTACCTGCGGGAAGTTAAAAATGTTAACTAAATAGCTAGACCTTGATTCTTATTGAATAACTATGTAAGTATGTATATATTTTTTTACATTTCGGGCAGTTCATGCAACTTGCTTTAGGTAAAATTCCACTAAAACTACTTATTAACTTCCCGAGGAGAAGTTTGTTTTCATCAAAAAATCCGATTCGCTAATTTTTTAATTAATTTAATCGTACGTTTCAAATCATTCTGTATCGAATGAACCAAATTTTTGAAAAAGTCATGTGTGTGTGCAGGACCGGTCCGGGCTTCCTTAGCGCCCGCATGCAACTTATTTTTCTAGCGGCTGGACCTGCCTTCGCCAAAAACTATCAGCACGCCTCCTTATCAATACGAATCGAATGTTTTTTGAATTATTGAAATCGGTTGATCCGTGTTCCCGAAATCGTCGACGAAAATTTGTATCCGCACATACATACACACACATACATACATACATACACACACACACACACATACACACACACACACACACACACATACATCCATTTTTTCTAAGGTATGCCAAAATGTTAAGAAACCTTTGAAACGTAAAGATATATAAAAATTTTCATTTTCGATTTTTTTGCGATTACTATAACTTACCCTACGGGAAGTTAATTATTCTGGATTTAGTACACAAAAAATACATATAATCTAGAAGGGTATAAAATATTGATTTTAAATTTATTTATTATTATCGATATCAATAAATAAAACAATCCCTGTCATAATTTCACATTTTAGTAATATTCAATATGTAGTAAATTGGTTAAGGATGTAAGTTCGACTACCATAGCAAAAGAATTAATATTTTTATTAGATTAAAGTTATAGAATTTAAGAAATGCATTTTGATATAAAGATCTTGATATCAAAATAATAAATACTATTTCTGAAATGCATTTCCTAAATTCTATAACTTTAATTTAACAAAAATATTAAGTGAAATAAATATTATTGATATCGTAAGAGCCGTCATATTCAGAGTATCAGCTTGTTGTTTTAAAGATAAATTTTTAACGTATTTTAGAAGTATTGTTAAAAAATCAGTAAAAAATGTAAAGAAATTACACATTTCTTATTATATTTGATATGTATTATTTCTGTATAGTTAATAATTATTAAATTTAGAGTATGGACAACACTAGATATAAAACAAGCCTTAAAATTTTTGTTCCAAAGTAAATTTTGCTTCCATTTTTCATATTTGTTCCACGCATGTCTTCAACATTCAAAGTTCAACAAATGCAAAACATTTGCAACAAAAGCAAAATGACTCTCAATTTTTTACAATTTGTTTATATTTTTTAACAAGTTCCGATTCATCTAAATCAGCTCGCAATTTTTCGTCAATAATGCCCAACAATTAATTTAATCTTTCGCAGGTTTGCGCTTACGGGATTGAACACTAAATAATTTCTTTTCCGATTCCACGGTAACTTCAAACAAAGAAAAAATGAATAAGTAGATTAAGCAATAAACAGAGCTGTTATTTACTAATTTGCAGAATTATTAATCGGTTAATTGTTTCTACTGATATCACATTGCAAAATAAATATGCTTTTTGTGTCTCAGTATCTCTAGTTAAGTTAAATTAATTATTATAATTTATTAAGTATTCTAGATTTTAAATAAATAATTCTAGATTTTATATAAAAAAATATAAATTTTATTATAAATTTAATTTCCGAAACTCGTTTTGGCGCCACCTAAGACTTGCGCCCGCATTTTTTGCATGCATCGCATGCAAGGCAGGACCGGCCCTGTGTGTGTGTGTGCGTATGCGCGTGTGTGTATGCGTGTAGGTGAACAGGTTTTTTACCGAAAATCGACCTTTTCTCAAAAACGGCTGGACCGATCTCAAAAATGAATCGGTAATCGTGCTAATTAGTTTTTGGTAAAGATTCGCTGGCACAATTTCTTATAATTACCTATTGAAAGTTTTTTTTCGACGATTTTTATGATTTTTTTTGACGATAGATATCATGGTCTTCTAGATCATACTAAAATATTACGGCTCTACGACAAGTCGTTTAATTTTAAAAATTCTTCAAAGTTTGCAAAAATTAGTATCGTTTCTTTGGCATTTGCCAAAATTAGACCTTTCATCGACGTTTGCTAAAAAACGCCTGAACCGATTTCAAAAATTTAAAAGCCATTTGATGTATCTCAATGACGATCTGCTATTCCGTTTCTTTGTAATTTGGAAAAAAGTCTAAAACTTTTCGTCCCCATTAAGCTCATACTACCGAATCGATTTTAAAAAATCGAAAACTATTCGAAAGATATTAGTTGAGAATGATACTGATTCTACCGAGAAAATCTACCGAGCCGTTTTCTTGTAATTAACTGTTGAAAAAAAAATTAAGTCGAGTTCTATGAAACTTTTTTTAGCGATATATATCATGGTCTTATAGAACTTACTGAAATATTACGTCCTTACGACAAGTAGTTTGAGAAAATAGTAGATTTTTGACGTTTGTTACAATTAAAATTATACGATTTCTTGGCACAACGATAGAGTACTTGGTCTTATTAAACATACTAAACCATTAAAATCCTACGGAAACTAGTTCAATTATAAAAATTATTGATTTTTGAAATTTTGCTTTCAGAAAAAATACATTCATAGTCTCAAAATATTCTAAACATTTTATAATCAATTTACATTGCAAGTGGTGACTGTTTTATACGCATGGCAAATATAGTTACTCGTTATTACACAAAATTGTGTCACTTCTCCATGACGAGTATATTCGTCAATCACAGTTAACTGATGGTCAAAGATGCTGGTCATATAATTATAGGTTCATGAACCTATAATTATGGTTCAAATACGATTAACCGTTGATATTAATTATTGAATGATTTGTCAAAAATTCAAAAGCCTTAACTTATCTAGATCATCTAAATTAATTGATTAATTCATTGAAATTTAATGTAACGTATTTCCTCTTATGACATACCATAACGATCTGTAGGAATTGTTGCACTTTGTATATGTTGATGTCGATGGTTAAAATCATAGGTTAAAATAATCAACATAACCTGTATTGAAATGTATCATTGTAAACATTCCATCAAATAACAATTTAAAATTATGTTTTACAATGACAACTAAAAATACCGTTTGGACGATTATATGTAATATATTAAGATAATGTTCAAGCATATTAATATTACTAATAACAACTAAATAAAAGGAAGGAAATGGATAGTGCACAAAATGAGAGAAAACCGATTTGTCATTGGCTAAATGTAAGAACTCCTATAGAAATTTATTTGGCAGGTAAAATTTATGACTTACGATTTTATTTAACTGATATTAATAACCTTATTATTCATTACAGACTTGGTTTTATGATAGCCAGTAAACCGTGGTTTGTAATATGGTTTATGTTATTCTTGGTAATTGTTAGTTCTTTAGGACTGTTCAAATTTAAACAAGAGAAAGACCCATTAAAATTGTGGATAGATCAAGATTCTGCTTTCGTTCGAGACACAAATTGGTTGTTGAATACATTTATCGAAGGATATAGACAGCAGAATGTCTTAATAACTGCTGATAATGTGCTGGATCCTTTTGTTTTAGAACAGGTTATATGATAAATTTCACTTGAAATATTTAATACATTTTCTTTCATGTTTAGTAATATAACTTATTCTAAGCGTTAAAAACTATAAACATATATAAAACATGAAATTTTCCTATGTTAATAGGACATAAATGAAATCAATTTTAAATTTTTTTTCTTATTTTTTATTTATGCATCTGTTGCAGGTTGCTCGAATTAATGATCAAGTCTTAGCAATACAAACTGAAAACGAAAATGGTATTGAAGTGCCATGGAATAAAACGTGTTTCAAGTAAATATAGCATCACTATAGACATTAACGTTTGCATAAATAATATCATATTGTATTTTTTAGAGTGCCTATAGTTCCTACAAAATTACAATCATATGCAAAAGGTTTATCAAATACATCGAATATTATCCCTGATCTCAGCGCCACTTTGCCAATTGGGTTGTACTGCATGATAGTTAATAGTTTGAAACTGGGTTGTCTACAATACAATGTAGTTGATATGTGGAAATATGACTTAAAAACTATAAAAAGTTTGACTCTTGACGATGTGCTAAATAAATTAAATACTACTATTCAAAGGTATTTATTTATTTATTTATTCACATGTTTTATGTATTTATGTTGCTCTTATATGAACATATGATTAAAATTTATACAAACATTTATGCTTAAGATACTAGCTTATATTTAAGCAGGTATTTTGGTCTAGACTCACGAATTGATTTTTGAAAGGTCATAAGAAGAAGCAAACAATGTTTTTATTATATTTTTTGTTGCACTTAATTAATTAATGTTTTGAGAATATATAAAAAATTAAAAACAGTCATAAAATTGGCACCTAACCATATCCATGATTTTAGTCCTCCAAATAATCTGAAGAAAAATACATATATATTACTAATTTATAATAATGTCACTGTCGCATAAACTACGGACAAGTATTTGTCTGTGTATGGCATCGTGTCTTAAGGTAAATTGCTGGCACTTTCCGTATCAAACATTAAATTTTTAAAAAAAGATTAAATATGTTTTAAACTTTGAAAAAATTAGATTTTTGAGAAATTTTAAATTTTTGCAAAAAAATTTCTTTTTTGGAAAAAAATGTTTTTTTTTTTTAGTTTGAAATATTTTGGAAATTTTGAACTTTTTTCAAACAATTGCACTGCATAGAGACGCAATATCGAAGCGCGTAAGCACCGCGTCGCCGTCTAACGGACAAACGATGTTACGAAACCCACAGAAATGTAAACAAAATTGATACACATATTAAAATCTCCATGAAATATCTGATAATTTGATGTGCATATGTCTATTGATCATTTTTGACCTCAAAATGGCATTATGTTTACTTTTTTTACACGACCTCCGAAACCGCTAGACCTGCCTTCCCTCAGTTTTAATCAGTTCTTCATCTTGTCAAAAACTAATCAGCACGTCTCCTTATTAATAGGAATCGAATGTTTTTTGAATAATTAAAATCGGTTGAACGGTGCTCCCGAAATCGTCGACGAAAATGTGTATGCCAAAATGTTCAGAAACGTCTGAAACGTAAAGATATATAAAAAAAATTATTTTCGATTTTTTTGCGATTACTATAAATTGCCTTACGGGAAGTCAATTAACCTTTTTTGATATTCTCAATTTTTTTAGAAGTAGTAAAAATTGGAATTTGGGGACAATCAGTAGTTCATACTGATGAGAAATCTATAATGAACGTCCAGTAGAAGTGGAGAAACCGTGGGTATCGTATCGATACCCACAGTTTTGAGAAAAACTGCGTTTAAAGTTTCATGGCGAAAGGAAAGAGAAGAGGATTATCGTGGTCAAACAGCTATATTTGCGAAAATAATTTAAATTTCGGAAAATCCTCTTCAACACAAATTCTTTGAAATTATTTAACAGAACATAACCGTTTTTTTAAATTCTAGACCACAATACATCCTTAGAAGATTTATTCTAGTATTTCCAAATATGATTCGTTCTCAGCTTCTGAGTGTCAATTATTAAGTTATTTAAGAATTTTTTTTTTCAAGTCCAACATTGGGACATCCCATGAATTATGCGAATTTTCTTGGGGGAGTTGAAAGGAATACCAGTGGACATATAATTTCAGCTAAATCAATTTTAACAACATGGTTTTTGAATGTTAACTTCTCACAAGTTAATACTGATAAAATTGGCAATGATGCTGGTACTGAAAACATGGTAAATATGCAATAATATATATATTTTTTGATAACCATATATTATTAGTGTATATTATATGTTTCAGGCAACTAACGAAGTTTTAATATGGGAGGAAAAATTTTTACACTTAATGAATAATATTTCTCAACATTCTGAAAATTTTTCAGTGTTTTATCAAGCTGGTCGCAGGTAAGATAATTTAGTATTGTAAAAGTCATTGATGAATAATAGATGATGTTGAGAATGGTTTGCAATATTTTGTAGTTACGGTGACATAAGCTCTGCGACAATGTTTGAGGACATAGATAAAATAATGATTGGAGTTGTGTTAATGTGCATTTATGTCCATATAGTAATTTCTCAATGGAATTGCGTCTACCAAAGAGTAAGAAACCTAAAATTCCACTGATAGTCCATAAATATGTAGTAAAAAAGCATATTTTTTAGTTCACTCTAGGAAGCATGGGCATGTTTAGTATTGGAATATCTTTTTTAATGACCATCAGTTTATGCTCTTTATTTGAACTATCCTATGGACCTGTTCATACTTCTCTACCATTTTTACTAATGGGGCTAGGTAATTAAAGAATCACCATATATATATATACGAGGTGTGTTCAAAAAGTACCCGGAATTACTAATAATTAAATTTCGCGGGTCTGGAGTGTCTGATTGTCAAAATTTTTTTTTATTGTGTTGGTATACATGCCCCTAAAGTATGATGAAATTTTCAGCTATATTCACTGTTTACTTTGTCTGTGGTAGTCGCTAAGGTTCGACGTGTTTTTCTGAGCTCGGCGATTTTTACAATGGAAGAATTGAAAAGTCAAAGAATTTGTATTAAATTTTGCGTAAAAAATGAAATAAAGTGTTGCAAAGTGCAAAAATTCACCAGATATGGCTCCGTGTGACTTTTTCCTATTCCCAAAGTTGAAGAGACCCATGAAAGGACGGCGGTTTTCCTCGATTGAAGAAAATCGCTGAGAGTGCTCAAGGACATATCAAAAAGTGAATATCAAGGGTGCTTCGAAAATTGGAAAAAACGCTGGCATAAGTGTATTATATCTGGGGGGGACTACTTTGAAGGGGACCACATTAATGTAGACGAATAAATAAATATTTTTTTGAAAAAACGAAAATTCCGGGTACTTTTTGAACAGACCTCGTATATATATATATATATATATATATATATATATATATATATATATATATATATATATAACAAATGTATTCTGAGTGAATAATAGATATTAATTTGGAAATAAGAACAAACAACACTCTTTTTTGCACTAATTTATTAAATAATAATTTTCACAAACGTTTTGAGATACGATATACAGTATACGATGCAGGGGCTCGGATATATATATAAGCACTATATACTAGTTTCTATACATGTTACTGACAGTTATTTGATTTTTTGAAGGTATTGATGATATGTTTGTTTTACTTGCTTGCTGGGAAAAGGTTTCATTCAAGACAAATGGTCTTTCACTTCCGCACAAAGTTAGCATTATGCTAAGGGAGGCAGGAATGGCAGTAACAGTAACTACTTTCACAGATATGGCAGCATTCATAGTCAGTTCAATAACTGTAAGTTCAGTTTTACTCACTCGTAATCACTAACATTGTAATTCTGTTAATGATCTGTCTTTTTAGGTTTTGCCATCACTTCATTCTTTCTGTTTGTATGCTGCTGTCGGAGTTTTTATAATTTATATTTATACAATAACTTTTGTAGTTGCTTGTTTTGCACTAGATCAACAAAGGATTGATAATAATTATAATGGATTTATTCCCTGCATCAAACATGAAAACTATGTTCCAAATTCTTGTAGTCAAACAAAATTTTTAGAAATGTTTTTGTCAAAACTCTATTCTCAAGTAATATTGACGAAATTTGGAAAAGTAAGTTGTGACCAGTGAACTGTTTTGAAATTAGACTGAAGATGAGGCATACCATGGTTTTGAAACGTCTGTAATTATTAAATATATAAGCGAGTGTTAAAAATCTGAGTGTTGTATTGTTCATATTTAACATTTAATATTTGTTCCACTCATATCACAAAATTCTATAATATATATATATATATATATTATATATATATATATATATATATATATATTTATGAACTATGACACTTTTTGAATTTTGTTATTTACATTTTTTTCATTTCTTTTATTTAACATTTGAGAGAATACTACCCAGAAAACCTAAACAATATATAGGGTGTTCCAGAACCGACCGGATAGTTTTAATCGTAACTGTCATAAAAAAAATTATTCCACATAGTTTGAAGATTATGCTTTAAAGCTTTAAAGTGCAGCCAGCTTTAGTCAAATTGTGACCATTTTTTGCTTATTGTGGTTAATTTTATATATTTTATTAATTTAGCTTTGTTTTATTTTGTTCATCTTTGGATCCATAATCGTAAATAACATATCTAAGATCATAGTCTAAAATAATGATACAATTGACCCTAGTTTTCAAAAATTTCGCGCTTTTGATGAAACTCCGGATTGTAAAATGGTGAAGTACTTAATAGTTTCATAATAAAAAAAAACTAGTAATAAAAATAAAAACTCATAAATAAATAAACACTTTAGAACTTTTTTTTAATAAAGGGGTGCCTTCAAAATCGACCAATTTTGAAAATTTTAAATTCATAGTGTAACAGATAGTCTAAATTCTACAATATTTTGGGCATTTATGTATTTTTTCACTGTGTTTCTAGAAATGCTATTTATGATTACAGATCCAAAGTTCATATGAACAAAATTAATAAAAATCAACCACAATAAGAGAAAAGTGGTCACAGTTTGACCAATTTTTTTGATTGCATTTGAAAGCTCATATTACTATCACGCCATTTCAGCTTGACATTGAGTTCTGGAACACCCAATATATATATATATATATATATATATATATATATATATATATACATATCAAGCTTTATTTTTCAGATTATAGTTTTAATATCAACAATAGCATTTGCGGCATTATCTATAAAAAATACATTATTGCTTGAACAAAAGTTTGATCCCATGTGGTTTATACCAGAAGATACACATCTTTTCAAGTATATAGAAAAAAGAAGAGAATATTATCCACAAATAGGTAAGATTAAAACAATATTATACAGTTATGTATATATTCAATTGTATTGAAATGTTATTTTTTATTTATGAAGGTTTTGAAGCTGTTGTTTTTATAGGAAACTTGAATTATAGCACTGAATTTAAAAAAATTATAAAATTAGAAGAAACTTTGCAGCATCAAAATGTTATAAGTAATATAGATTCATGGATTATTCCATTTTGCCAGTATGTCAAAATTAATTTTAATACAGGTATATTCAATATTTATAATAAATGGCAAAATTGTCTTTAATTTTGTTATTAACAACTCTTAGATTTGAATAGTACTGATGTATCAGATGCCACTTGGAATTTGTACTTGTCTAAATATTTGCATAGCCCCTCTGGTGCAAAGCAGATGGGAAAATTCAAATTTTCTGAACCTCTCAAATGTGGCAAACCAGTTTCTAATATTAAGGTATTGAAGCAAATAATCTTTAATGCAATTCATCGCAAATGCAATGATTTTATTTTAATTTATTATTTCAAAGAACTGATTTATTTTTGTTTATCAAGCACAACTTTATTATTATAGATATTATAAGAACAGTTTAAGCATAAACATGTAATACATTTTTCAAACATATCAAATTTATTTATTAAGTGATGAAATTAGTTAATAAATAAAATAAATTATAATTTTGAATTAAAGATAAATATTATATTTCTGTGCTATATTACAGGCATCTAGTATTCATTTTCATTTGAAGAGATTTAATAATACAGTAGATAGTATTAAAAGTATGAATCAACTCCGCAAAATTACTAATGAAGCAAACTTTACAACTGGTGATAAATTTTGCACAGTTTGGGCAAATATGTTTGCCACCTGGTCTACCGATGAGGTGAATTAATTCATATGATTCATATATATTTTTCTTTATCAATATTTCTGTATTATTTTCTAGATTATTGCAATAGAAATTAAGAAAAACTTGTTACTATCCTTGGGCTGTGTGATGCTTTGTGCGTTAGTTTTCATATCTAATTTTAATATTTGCTCCTGGATATTTCTATGTGTTTTACTTACTGTGGTGAGTTATTGAATTTGGAAAACGATATTGATTATTACAACAGTTTAAAGATCAGGCAAGATCAAAAATTGTATGAATGTTTTAAATTTTTTTTGAAATCCATACATTTTGGCTAGCCTCCTAATCTTCATTCAGTGGAATATAACTATAACAATTAATCTAAGTAATATAATATGTAACAATTCAAGAATAATAATAATAAACTAATCTAAAAACACAATTTGGTATCCTTATATTACAATTAATGAAAATACATTCTCTTACCATGGAGCAATAGTGTTTTCATTAATTGTAATATAAGGATACCAAATTGTTAGTGGTTTTAAATTAGTTTATCATTATAATTATCATTATGAAATTGTTATATATTATATTTCTTTGTTTAATTATTATAATTATATGCCACTGAATGAAGACTAGGATGTTAGTCAAAATATATAGGTTTCAAATAAACTTGTAAAACATTTGTACAATTTTTTATTGATGTAACACCAGATCTTAGATATAAAGTTAAATATATAATATATGTATATCTTTTTCAAAGCTTACATGCAGTATTTCTTTTATTTAAAAGTGATTTAATATTGAACAATAAAAAGTAAAAATTACTGAAAGAGTATGAAACCTTTTTTGCAGGTCAACGTTAGTGGATGGATGTATGTTTGGGGTTTAACATTAGACCTTGTCTCATGTATTGCACTTCAATTATCAGTAGGTTTATGCATTGATTATTCAACCCACATTGGGCATGTATTTTTAACAATGGAAGGAAGCACTAGAACCAAAATTTCAATAAACGTTATGAAACATATTGGAGCTGCAGTTATATATGGAGGTGGATCTACCATGTTGGCTTTGAGTACGCTTGCATTCTCAAAAGCTTACACATTTAAAGCATTTTTTAAGGTACATTTTAATAAATAGAACTAATAATAAACAAAAGTTGATATATTTGGTGATGACACGAATATTTTATTTTCAGATATTTTTTTTAATTATAACATTTGGATTGTATCACGGTCTCATATTTTTACCAGTAATATTATCCATATTAGGGCCAATACGAAAAAAGCATAATAAAGATAAAATAAATATAGAAGATGATACTGGTAAAGACACAATGCTTAAAGCGGATGATGAAACTAATGATCAAAGTGAAGCTATGGCATTATGATAAAACTACATTAACTTTCTTATTGATTTCAGCTGGTAGCTCTTTCATTAAGGGGGTATTCTGGTCTAGAGTTAAAATAAAAATCGATTTTGTTTTTTTTCTTTTTGGATACTTTCAAAACTAACTATTCAAGAATATGTGTACAAGAGGAGTTTTCAAAATGTATGATAATCCTTCCAGTTTAGTTAAAATTTTTACAGAGCTTACTTTACAGACTTCTCTGTGGTATATCATCTTCACATTCCTATTTTTAAAAAATTCAAGGATATCAGCAAAAACTTGTGAACTTGTGAAACAAATTTTTAACTTGTCCATAGTTTATACCAATATCAAAATTATTCTGCATTAATAATATATATATATATATATATATATATATATATATATATATATATATATATATATATATATATATATATATATATGTATAGGGCCAATTTTTGAAGACTCCCCACTTCATCACCTTTCTAATATTGATTATGACTATTTTTTAATTTTTTATATACTCTCTAAATATTAATTAATGATGTTTAATAAAAAAAAATCCAAAATATTATTTGCCTTTAGCCCAGAATATTCCCTTAAGGTTTTTATTCTCTTGATTTTTGCTTGTTTTATCAACTTTTTGTATAATTAAGTTTTTTATATAAAATATATAGTAAAAGTCTAAAAAAATCTTTCAATATAAATTTTAGTAAATTTAATATAAACAATGCATATATTATTTATTTATAGTTGTACCGTTATTTTTCTTCTAACAGCAGTAATAGTATTAGACAGCAATGCTGGTCATGCTGTATCTGAATCCAACGTAAATTTACAAGTTTTCTATGTGAATTTTCAAAGTGTTGAATTTCAGAGAAAAACATAATAGATTCTATACTTTCACACATCATATATCCAAGTTATTAAGATATACAGTAAAGTTATTATTAGTACATTTTGAATATATATATATATATATATATATATATATATATATATAAATAAAAAAGTTTAGTTATATATAAAGATTATTTATTTCTCTAAAATACATACTGTAAAAAAATTAAGCTCACGTTTTCTCTTGAAGGTCTTTTTCATAAATTCTACTATCTAATACACAGCATAACACTTCAGTTTAGAGTTAACTATGAATTCTTGAAGATAAGAGATCATGAATGATTCATCATTTTAAATAATATAGAGAATAGCATTAAACTTAACATTAACAAACTGATTTTACAAAATACTGCGCATTATATTTTACTTAACGTTCATCCGTATTTTCATCTTCCTTTAAATGTAATAACTTCACAATAAAACGTTCTTAAATATCAAACGGATATAAAGCCTAATAAATCAATTGTTAACGAGTTCTTTCTCTATTGATGAAATATTTATAGTATTAGATAGTTACATTTATAGAAAAACAATTATTTAACATTTATCCAAAATTATGAATTGAATATGTTTTACGCAGGCCATGTGTCCATTCACTATAAAGTTTATAAATAAATTCTGCGAAGGTCCAGGGGGCTAGTAATCATATTACATTGGGGACATAATTTCTTTGCTCCCAATGTATGCAGCCAGCATTCCTCACAATGAACATGCCAACAGCACACTGAGACTACAGCATTTTTATATGAATCCATACATATTAAGCACTTATATTGTTCACCAGACTCTCGATCTGAAATTTTCACTTCAAGCTCTCGAATTTTAGCTTGCAATGCATCCATTGTAGGATTTTTACTTACAGTAGAAGGAATTTCAGAGGAAAGAGAGCCAGTAATATTTTTATTAACTACTACAACCGCCTCTGTAGGAGGTTTGCCTGCAATGTTTTCCAATAAAGCACCGCGAAGTGCTTGAAGTTCTTTAGCTTCTTGTTGACTGTCTACAGTTGGCACTACCACATCACTTTCAGAATATTGAGGGGGTCCAAAAGTGGAAGAATCATCTCCGTCTACAATAAGATCCTCATCTTCGCTACTTGCGTGACACTTTGATATTGAAGTGCCAACACCAGCACTCTGGTAACCTCCTACGAGTAAGCTAGAAGCTCTTATTCGTTGCTGGCCTGCCCACTCGTACTCTTCAAAACTCTCGCCGTCACCTTCGACATCGATATTTTCATCGTCAGGGGAATCGGAATTCTTCCTAAGACAAAGTTCAACATGGACTGATATGTCATCATTGGTACGCTCATTGCACACAGGACAAAGTGTACCATCGGCCTTTCTTTTTCGAGTATTAGCCTTCAATCGGCTTTGTCTATTGCTTTTAATTTTCTGGAATGTATCCCATGAATTTTCTACCGTGTTAGCACTTGTAGACCCATTTTCATTAGAACTGGATCCTAATGAGGCTTTTCTTGTCCTGCAAGTGCTAAGTTTATTCAATTTTTCCATTTCTAACACATAATGAGATTCCAGCTCAGGAGTTCGCAAGGTAATTCCACAAACGGGACAACAGGAGAAATCGGATAGTTTTCGCCTTGTACGAAAACCACGACCTTCTTCAACAGTAGTAGTGGAAGCCAAATCCATATCACAATATGGACAATATTATACGATTGATGAAATAAACACGGATTTTCCAAATTTTTGCATAGCTAACATTCATGCAAGATGAGTAAAACGTTTGTTTGTTTCGAAATGTTTAACATCGTAGTACTAAAACCACAAGTAGTTAAGATCACAATGTTAACAATATATTTTTAACGTCAACATCTTATATTATCTTATAGCTTTATTATGATGCAAAATTATTATATTATAAATAACATGGGCATTGGAAAATAGTTGTCAACCATTTGGGGTGTACTTCACGTGTATTTATTAAGAAATCGTTCTTTCCGTAGATTAAGGATGATATAGATCGAACACTCAAACACTCGAACTGTATGCGACTAGAACATAGATGACAGGAAAATATGGACCAGAACAAAATGCGCATTGATAATTTATTGATTTATAAAATAGTTGGTATTGGTATTTTACCTTCAGGCAAGTTACATGAACTTCCCGATAAGTGTAAATAATCGACTTAATCGATAAAAAATAAATTAATTTATGAGTGATTAAAAGTATTCCGAGTGGATTTATTACATATCATTGAAAACGAACGAACACGTTAACTCAGATTATTTTCTAAATTCAAATGTTCAAAAATCAACACTTTTTATAATTGAACCACTTTCCGTAGGACTTTAATGGTTTAGTATGTTCATTAAGACCAAGTACTCTATCGTTATACCAAGTAAATCGTCTAGTTTTAATTTTAACAAACGTCAAAAAAACTGCTCATTTTCTCAAACTTTGATGAACTTTTAAAATTAAACCACTTGTAAGGCGGCAATATTTCAGTAAGTTTTATAAGACGATGATATATATCGCCAAAAAAAGTTCCTTAAAAATCGGCTGAAATTGTTTTTTTCAACTGTTAATTACAAGAAAACAGCTCGGTAGATTTTCACCTAAAACTAATCAGTATCATTCCCAATTAATATTATTCGAACAGTTTTTGATTTTTCAAAATCGATTCGGTAGTATGAGCTTAAATGTGGACGAAAAGTTTAACACTTTTTTCCAAATTACAGAGAAACGGCTCGGCCGATCGTCACACAAAACTGAGAAATGATAATTCTCATCAAGATACATCAAATGGCTTTTAAATTTCTGAAATCGGTTCAGGCATTTTTGAGCAAACGTCGATGAAAAGTCTAATGTTGACAAATTCTAAAAAACAATACCAATTTTTGCAAACTTTGACGAATTTTTATAGTTAAACTAGTTGTCGTAGGGCCGTAATATTTTAATATGATCTATAAAACTATGGTATCTGCCACAAAAAAAATCATAAAAATCGTCTAAAAAAAAATTTTTAACACTATTACAAGAAAACGGCCCGGCCGATCTTCACCAAAATCTAATCAGCACGATTCCCAATCAATACCTTTCGAACGGTTTTTGAAATTTCAAAATCGATTCAGAATTGCGGGCTAAAACGTGGACGAAAAAATTTTCACTTTTCTGCTATCTATAAAGAAACAGCTTGGCCGATCATCGCACAAAACTAACAAACAATAGTCCTCATCGAGGTACCTCAAATGGCTTTTAAATTTTTCAAATCGGTCCAGCCCTTTTTGAGAAAACGTCGATTACGGCAAAAAATCTGTTCATACACACACACACACACATACTTTTTCCAAATTTGGTCTCATTCGATTCAGAATGGCTTATAAGAAATATATAAACTGAATTGCAAAGTTGAAAATATTTGTTTAAAGTATATTAGAACTTAAGTCAGAATTACAATTAAAATCTGAATTATTTTTGATATATAAAAAAAAAATTGAAAAAAAAAAATTAAACAAACATTTTTTTCCCAAAAGCAATTATTTTGTTAAAAAAGTTCTTTGAATTATTCAAATCAGACGCTTAGTTTTCTCAAAAAGTGACATTTTTTGCACATTAAGCACTGCATCTCCGAAACCGCTCGACCTGTCTTTGCCAAAAACTAATCACCACTTCTCCCCAACATTACGAATTGAATGTTTTTTGGATCATTCAAATCCGATGCTCCGATCTCTCAAACACTCGATTTCTATTTTCTGCATTCTTTGCTCCGTATCTCCGAAACCGCTGAACATGCCTTCGCCAAAAACTAATCAGCACATCTCCCTATCAATAGGAAGCGAATGTTTTTTTAACCATCCAAATCGGTTGATCCGTGCGCCCGAAAACGTGGACGAAAAATTTTATCCATACATACATACACACACACATCCATTTTGTCTGAGGTATATGCCAAAATGTTCAGAAACCTTCAAAACGTCGAGAAATGGGAAAAATTTCAATTTCGATTTTTGAACGATTACAATAACTTACCCTACGGGAAGTTAAAAATATACCTGACCTTGCTAAAAATTAATCACACTTCTCCCCATAATTACGAACTGAATGTTTTTTGGATCCATACTCTTCTTTTATCTATGTTTGGATCATTCAAATCGGATGCTCCGTTCTATGTAACTACAATATAATACTATATTATTCATGCAAACTGACATACCTTTAAATGTAACTGCAATCTAAGACTCCTGAGGCTACATGATTTCAATCCTTATAAACTCAAATTTAACAAGAACCCCGGTTATCTAATTTTAGCACCATTCACAGTAAAATATCAAAATATGTTAATAAAACATGAAAAATATATACCATAATAGTTATATGAAGACGCCATTGTCAACATGTCACAATTGTCAACTATTAAACTATCAGGGAAACAGCCACATTTGAACAACTTAATGCCGATTAAAAAAAGCAGGGGCGAATTCTGACACAATGATGAAAAAAATACTGATATGATTTAAAATATTTTATTGAAAAAATAAAGAAAATTAAAAAGGATTCAATAGCTTAGATAATCTAAACATAAAACTAGCGGTGCATGGCAACGTGCCTTAAGGCAAATTGCTGGAACTTCCCGTATCATAATTTAAATTTTTTAGAAGTTTTACAATATTTTGAAAACTTTGAAAAAACTTGATTTTTCAGAATTTTAAAATTTTTGAAAATGCTAGATTTTTAAAAAAAAAAATTGATTGGAAAGTCAATGGAATAGCATGTTTTTAAGTCATTAAAATCGGTTGATTTTGAGTTTGCTGAAAATTTGTATCCGCACACACATACAAACATACACGCACGCACACACAAATAAATACACACTCACACACACACGTTCTATAAAAGAGAAAGAGCCAATGGGACTTTGCTCATTTAAAAGATAAGTATAATTTCAGTGAAAGAATAATAACATTCTAGATCCTCCCGCCACAAAGTAATGCTTCGCGGCGGGCCAGTGGCAAGAGGAAAGCGGAGGTTTTTGGTCGGTCCAGACAAAAGACCAGACTGGGGTATGCCAAAATGTTCAGAAGTCTTTGAAACAAAGATATATAAAAGAATATTATTAATTTTTTTGTTGTTGTTACTACAACTTATTCCAAGGAGAGTTAACAATCCTCTAATAACTCGTCTTAACTTCATATTGTAAGATAAACAATAAATTGAACTCGTAATCAAAAAAGAGTGTTAAGCTTTTAAACAACTGTATTTTTCATATATAACAACAAAATATATACAGCAAATCAAACCCAAAAACAATTATAAAACAATATTAATTCTGATCGTTTCAGGCTTTAATATATCTATAAATATATGTAAATTAAATACTCAGGAATGGTAACAAAATTTTTGGAATGACAGATAATAATAACAATAATATATTACTTCACCAAACTTAATAAAACCTTATGTTCACTAAATAATATTTTAATCCCAACTCTCATAAAACTACAGTTCATTATAATAATATCTGTTAACAAATCTATTACCGTATTTAACTGTAACCACAAATTATAACGTAATTAAGTGAATCTAACTTATTCTATAAAACAAATAAAATATAACACTCGACACCCTCCACTTATGAAATCACAAAATTAACAACTGTGTAGAAATAGTTAATACTTAAACTAATATATTTTATAATTAAGTCTTTAGAATTTTTTACTCTTCATCATGGTTTTGCTAAATTTAATCACTATTCTTGATATAAAAAATCACTTCAACATTTATTATCTATGGTATAAAACTTTTACTATGCAGTATCATTATTGTACAATTTTACTATTTACACATTATTTTACAATTCTGGAAGACTTTTATAATTAACTTTGATTCAATGCTAGTGATTACCAATATAACTATCCTTTCAACAACTAAATCATTAAAGCATGCTATCAAAATTTGAGGCAAGTCGATAACATGTAAATATATTACTTGAGTGATACTTAAACAAACATCAAATTTGACTAAAGTATCAATATTAGTTTAATTCTTATTTTAACCCATATTAGCCAGTACTTTTCTATATCTTTGTTAAAGTTGTATGTGACTGCATTTCAAAACTAGATAGTATATTTGATATATTATTCAATATATTACAAATTATACAAGTAAAAACTTCTATGCAAATTATCACAAAAACAATGTATCTTTGCATTTGACACATCATCGGAATATTTTTATTTTTTATTGTGACTCGTGAGTTAAGAAAATAGTTGCAGGTTCTATAGAAAGTAGTTGCAGGTTTTGTAGAAATGTTCAAAATAAATATTGTCAATATGACAAAAAAATTGTTAGTCAATCACCAGTTTTTAATTGCATTTGTCATCTTAAGCAATATTCTAAAACTATTTATTAATAAGCACATTTTACAAATACCTCGCTCATATTAATTGAAATGTTGAAAAAAACATAAAAGTTATGCAATTTAGCAAAAACAAAGAACATCATAATTATATTTCACATTCAATATCAATTTAAAAGTAGATCAAACGGCTTAGAGCATTTTATTGTTAGGAACACTAATAAATTATTTTGATCCAGTTTGCTTAATACTTTAATCACATACTTTTAGATTTAATATTTTTATAAAAGGTCAATGTATCATGCCGATTATTAACAACACGTTCTGCTATTGGTAATGATCATTATTATAATTTTGTCTAAATTAGTCAAACATCAAAAATTTGTCTAAATTAGTTCATTGAAAACAAACTAATGGTTTAAATATAATAGATATAGTAAATAAATTCATATACATCAGCTATAGATATTGGTTATACTTTTTGACTTCATGATTAAAATTTACAACATTGCACTTAGTTACTTATTTTCTTTATTGCACATTCAGTATTTAATAAATTGACCTTTCGAATAAAAAATATCCGTTAAGCAAGATTTATGAAGATTAATAATACATCAGTTTATTAAAGCACTTAAATATTGAGTAATTTATTTCTAGTAATTCTTCTAATAACAGTAAAAAGGTTTTGACAAAAAATATTTTTTCTATGAAAATGCACTATACGTATTTTTCGATTTTGAAATAATATTGTGGAGCAAAGCTGAATGTAATCTGAAATATATAGTTTCTATTATTACTATTATCATAACACAAACCTTTTTTGAACTACAAACTAAAATATTTTATAGATAACATTTTATAAATTAAGATTTCAAATATAAGAAATCTATGACCAATGTATTAAATGTTATGAAACCTCTCATGCAATTTGCATTTGATAATATTTAGGCCTACAATAATAAGGCATTTTTATAATACTTAGATGATATAATGACAATATAATTTCAAGATGATTGTCGTCATCAACATAAACAAATATATATATATATACATATATATATATATATATATATATATATATATATATATATATATATATATATAGTGTGTGTGTGAGGGACTAGAATGCTGTTGATATGCCACAAGAGACATTCAGTAACCTGGGCTGTAAGAATATAGTATACTATTAGGTACAAAAAAAAATGTTTGAACTATTTTGAATTAGTTCTGGTCAAAAAATTAACAGAAATATAGCACAGAAGCCCACATTAAAAATTCTACAGGTGCTATTGTCCGATCACATCAAGGAGATTTATATTCCATATATATTTATACTTGGTGATTTTGAGTACAGAAATTATTGTACAATAATTATTGTAATGAAGAAGTAGCAATGACCAAAACTTTTCATAAAACATCAATTAAATGAATAAAAAGATAAAACACAATATCATCAAATATTCTTAATAATATGGTGTCATATGCATACTTAATAATGAAAACTTTATTCAAGTATTATAAATTTCTTCCAAACTCTCCTCCAAAATCGTACTAAAACACAAACTGCATTCTAATCCAACATACAATCACATATATATATACATATTGTTTTTGCTAATATTATAATAAACGAGTAACATTAACTTTTCAATCTATTATAATATACAATTATGACTAAAATTACATTATGTATTGATAGTGAAATTTAACAAGAAAATATCAAAGTTTAAAATTTGTCAACAATTTGATATTTTGTTATTCAAACTTTCATCAAAATTTGTAGAAAGCTATTTTCCTAGTGAACATACCTGTAATGCTGATATTTTAAACAGCTATTTTAAATACAAATAACTTGTTGCTGTAAATGATATATGCAAAATTTTTCTTGTAAATTGATATACATCAATTGAGGTTGTTATGAAAACAAATCACATTTTATATTTAAATTTGCATAATACAATAAAGAAACATTCAGCCTCACTTATTGCATACAGGATTCTAAAAAGTAATTATCATATATTCAATATTCAACAAGGTTTTGAATGCAATTTCTTATTAATAATATTATGATTGGTACCATAATATTCCATGCAAAAATTCCAGTTATTCAAAACAGGTGATGTTTACAATAACGTGAAGAAAAATTTAACTTAAATTTTTATTATTAATAAATGTTCTAATATTGAGCACTAGGATGTGAGCACTGATACACAGCTTTTAGTAATTATTCTAACATAATCGAATAATTCATATAAAAAACATTTAACACTTAAGATTTAGTTGTAATATATATATATATATATATATATATATATATATATATACATACATATATTGTTTAAATTTTATTTGCAATATATTTATTAAATATTGCATATACATATATTTCAGTGCAGCAAATGTTAAGGCACTTATGAAAAGACACTATTCAAAATCTGGTTTATAATTGGCAGTTATTGACAGCCATTTGATTATTACAAAATACATATAAAACTAAAGTGTTTGTTCAATGAATTATTAAATTGAACTCTTCATACAAATGTGATGTAAAATTGCAAACATCAATCTTGATAAATTGTACAATCAATTTTGCACAACTCAATTGCTTTTGTACTACTGATAATTTTCGCCTATTACCAGTAAAAGAAACAATCAAAAAGTTGAATCAGTTTCTAAAGAAGGTTCTTGTTTGAAATTCATTTTATATGCTACATCATCCAAATTGTGCAAATGATTATTATTTGATTGTAATTCCTGCATACTGCCACTTCGGACACTTGGTATATCGCAAATTATTTGAGCAGGATGAATTGGGGCCAGATCTGGGCTGGATATCTGATGATCTGATACTGTTGGGCTATGGCTGCCCGATGGACTGCCTGGAGAATTAGTGCTGGGACTTTGGTAGTCGTTTACCATAGGAACTGGCGATACATTTGATGTGTTTGAATCAGGAGTAGCTCCTTGAACAAATTAAAATAAGCCTTTCAATTTCCTCAACATATAAATTTGTTAGCATGATAAAAAAAACAAACTAAATAGCAGTGTCGTCCAAATGGAGCTCATGACGAGTATATTCGTCAATCAAAGAGTGAACAGCGCTGGCAAAGAATTGAATGAAGAAGTTGGGTTTGGTTCACAAAGTAGAAAGATGTTTTTACTATATTTCATTTATTTGTTACCATTAGCATTTATAACATAAATATTAAACTAAAAACGAGTTAAACTTAATATAATATCATACATGCAAATGTAGTTACTTACATATATATACTTACATATATATTATAGTTTATTTGATGAAAAGCAAAACTATTTTAAATAATCAGTAAAATGTTATTTAAATAGCTGAATCTTAATTCTTAATTGATTAGAATATATTATTTCAACATGTTGGAAAGATCATGCAACTTGCTTCAAGTTAAAAAGCCACTAGCAACTATTTATTTTATAATTTATATTATTTATTATATTTATATTTATACAGTCATAGCCACAAAAATAGCAAATGGTCACACCGTTTTATACGCATGATGAATATACTGGCCAATATATGCCAATATATAAAATTCTGCCACTTCTACATGACAAGTTTGTTCATCAATCACAGTTCATCAGAACATATTCTCAAATTTCAGCATATTTGGAATATTTTGAGACTATGCCGGTATCAAATAGTAGTTGTAAATAGCTTAAAAATCGACTTGATAGTTAGGAATTGAGATTTAGCTATTCAGAAGAAAAATTTTAACCGTTCATTTCAAAACTTGTCGATGATATTTTCAAATGGACTCATAATATCTATAATAATATTAATTTAATTTAATTTATTTAATACATTTCATTCTAAAAATGTATTTTATATTATGTAAGAGTGCACGTCAACAGTGATCAGTACAAACACAGAAGTAGATATATATGTTTGTGCGATGCATGTTCTAAGAAAGCGTAATATATGTTTAAATTAATCAAGAAAGTAAAATTTTGTAATAAAATTTTCAATTTTGTAAAATAAACCCATCTTTTCATCCGATATTTTACCAGCGCAACATACTGTGTTGTTGACAAATATACTCGTCATGACTAGATACTTACGACACAAAACAGTGCGCCCTATGTAATGGGCGCACCACAGTTAACTGGTGCGCCCAGTACTTGAAACCAACATAAATTTCCATAATTTAATTCTTTTCTTGAATCACCCAAGTTCTTAACTTAAGTATTCATAATTAAACTAAATATAAAAAATCTAATAAGCCATGCAAAGATACTCACCACCAAGTAACATTTCTTGCAATAAGCTGTCTATGTGGGCAACTCCAAAAAGTTTGGCAAATGAATTTGTTCAATCATCTGCCATGTGATTGACTGAAGTGCTGGTAGCGTTAACAATATTTCACCAAATCGTCCTCTAGAATCGTACTGTCGATCACTAATATAGTCCTCTAGGTTAATTTGAATTTGGTATCTAAGAGCTTTTATGCGATTGGGTTCGCTAAGTCCTTTTGCATCTGTAACATAAAAAAATGTAACAAAAAATCTATTGAATTATCTCCCTAGTTTATATTCTTTTCAACTTTCCGTAGGGTACGTTATTGTAATCGTCCAAAAATCGAAATTGAATTTTTTTGCATATATTCGCGTTTTGAAGGTTTCTGAACATTTTGGCATACCTTAGAAAAAATAAATATGTGTGTGCAGTGGCGGCGCTAGACCATTCGTGGGCGTCGGCGAAATTCGTTTGCGAGGGCCCTTCTTTTTTTGCCAGTTGCAAGTTGACTAGTGGTACATGGCATCGTGCCTAAAGGCAAATTGCTGAAACTTGTCGTGCCGTAATTTAAATTTTTGAAAAGCTTTAAAAAAATTTGAAAAGTGAAAGAAATTGACTTTTTTTAATTTGAAATATTTTGTTGAAAATTTCGAACTTTTTTCAAAGCAATCACGTTGCGTTAGCTGCTTAGAGACGAAATATCGAAGCGCGTAAACACCGCGTTGCAGTCTAACTTAACTCACTATTAATTAAAATCTTTATAAAATATCTGATAATTTGATGTGCATATGCCAAATGGCATTTGTTGTGCTTTATTTACTGGACTTCCAAAACCGCTAGACCTGCCTTCCTAAAAATGTAATTAGTTTAGCACTTTTTGCCCCGTATCTTCAAAACGGCTTCTCCTGCCTTTGCCAAAAACTAATCAGCACGTCTTCTTACCTTCAATACATGTCAAATGTTTTCTGAATTTTTCAAATTGGTTGATCCATTTTCGCGAAATCGTCGACAAAAATTTGCCAAAAGTTCAGAAATCTTTGAAGATATATAAAAATTTCTGTTTTAGATTTTTTGCGATTACTATAACTGTATATGAGATTTATTTTTAGTCAGATAAATACACCAATTGAAATAGACAAAAATTACACAAGTTAAAATAAACAAACTCTTCGGCAAAAATGGTTCTCCAGCTATTAGAAAAGCACTGAAATTAAATAATTATCGCGAAAAAGTTTCCTTTTGCCCAACCATTTGAGTAGCAAATTTTATGTTTTTTCGATCATTATGAATAAAAAATGGTTGGAAATCACCGACTTAATACTAATTAGACAAATTTTGCAATCTGCAAGTGATTAATTAGATTTAAAAAAATCTATGTTCATACTAATTTGAGTACATCACATAGTAGGTACACATGGTCT
>NW_020538040.1:136529647-136571082 GCF_003426905.1 Ctenocephalides felis
AACTCAATTTCACCGAAATGCATACAATGTAAAAAAACCTCGACGCTATATGGCTTTAATACAACATTAAATCTGAACGACATAAAAAACGACTTTGCTATTTCAAATCTTGCTTAATATTTTTTTCTAGAACACTTTATGTAATACCGATTTATTAAGATTTTTATTGACATTATTTTGTTCATTACATGATTTTCGTTAAAATGTATATTTTAGGAGATATTTGCAAAAAAACGAAGAAAGCGCCAAAAATATATGAATCTTTAGTGGTCTGTAACTTGAGAAGTATTAGTTTTTTAAAAAAACTATAAAAGACATTTTATTCTTATAATTAGTTCTTCTATCTATTTCCGATTTCGACGTTATTTTGAAAAAATGTAATTACGCAATTGAGAATGGGGCGTCATCCCCCCGGGGGTGATGGCGCAACCCGAATTGTTTTCACTTTTGAAATTAAGGGTAAGATGAACCTAATTCCAAAATTTATTCAATTCGGAGCACAGTAAAAAAATTCAGAGGTTATACCCTTTTTTCCTCTCCGTTTACTGCACTATTATAAATTACACATTAAACAATTTATAATTGTAAATCATAACAAATATTTTGTTGTTTCGACAGAAAACGGGTCCGAGATTAACATTAAACGTAGAGATATATGTTGAAGAACTTTCACAAGTATTTACATTTCCTGAAGATTTTGATGTGGGAATTAGATTAGCACTGAAACTCACTGGCAGTGTTCATAAGCAACACCATACCAATAATTTTTGACACCCCAGGTATTATTTTTCTCTTTATGTGTAAAGACTTACACTAGATATGTTATTAGCTACGATAACTTTAGTCCTTTTCAGACTTCCATACAAAAGTTTCAGACTTCGTCGTCCAAAAGCTTACTAAACTACTTCAATGTATCACAAGTTCGCCTTACAGTGGGCTGCCCTGCTGGTTATCAGCTCGATACTAATATTTGCTGTAAGTTTAGTATATTTAAAAAAAATTAAACGTTCACCACTTTATTATGATAGTAACACTTAATAAATGAATAGCTCCTTGTCCAATGGGATATTTTTCGCCGGATACTTCTGAAAACTGCTATAGATGCCCCCATGGAAGTTTTCAACCTGATATCGGAAGCAAAGTTTGTATTATCTGTGAACATCCTTTTCAACCAGGATGCTACGACATGGTAGTATACAAAATGTTTATATATATATATATATATATATATATATATATATATATTTGTACCGCGACTATATTTCGTCTAATAAATATATTTTTTTAATGGGCTTGCCAACTTCGAACATTTAGCCACCTACTACATTACATTATATTCTATGCAATTTCTTTATATTTATTCACTATATACATTACATATACAACAAAATACACTTATATACTAATTTAACAATACTTCACAAAATTACATAGCACACTATAACACTTTAAGTTTTGTAACAAAGTATATAAATTAAAAGGTTTCTTGAAATAATTTATATTATATACAGTAGAATCCGCTTAGCAGGACGCCGGATATATTGACCGACCGCTTATATTGACCTAATCGTACTATGAAGTTTGGTTTATAAAATTCCTTAAAACACAGTCGGATATATTGACTTTGCTTACATCGATATGTCGCTTATGATAACCCAATTTTTAGAAAAATATTGTCATATTGTCACATGATTTTACATGCTGTAGCCGAGTCTACGAAAGTAATTGCTATGTCTTTTGTGCACAATAGCATCAGGGGCTGTTTTTACAATAAAATAAAGTAAAGAATCAGGCAAAAATTACATTAAAAAACATATTTGTATGTATATGGGTAGGGTAGAGTTAAAGGTCCACCACATATATCTCCAAGATTCTTACGACTTCACTAACAGAAGATAATCAGCAATGTTTGAAAATCCATAACAAAAGTATTTTCTTTCGTTGTTAGTTTTTTTGGTTGTGAGCACTGAACTTTGGTTATGAGACCTTAATATAATATTTATGTATACGTTATTTAATTGTTTTATAAGATGTATTAGGTTTATAAGTGGGTGGGGTAAAAAAACCAACTGAACCTGGCAAAGGTATAAACAATAAAAAATAGTAAATAAAAAAGTAGCCTAAGTTAGAAAAACCAATTTTACAAAAGATAAATTAATTAAATTGTTATTCCAACTCTGCTGTTGAATATTTCTGACAAAATACCAGATCATTGTAATATACAGTGTTAAATTTATAAAATTATACCCATAAAATTTATATTTTGCATTGAATGAATAATGTAGCTATTATTTCGTAAAATTCCTTTAAAATTGAATATAAGACATTGGATCTTGGATCTGTTTGTCCTCTTATTGTTCCATTTCACCCCGCCTATGGGATAAAACAGGGTCAGGTGACAAATTTTAGAAAAATAATAAAAAAAACATATTTCCATAATTAGGAATTACGTAAAAATTTTCCTGAACATAGTTCGTAGTCCATTTGCTTTTGACCAGTGACTCCCAACCTTTTTTGGGCCCGCCAAACCTTGAAGTTTCTAAAAACTCCATACATTTTTTTTGTTCCTGAAAAAAATGTGAATGATAACTTTCAAGATAAAAGCACTATTAAATTGTTATTAGACATCATAAGTAAAATTTCGGAATAAGCCAAAAAACGTAAATTTCAAACTAATTTTACTTACTGGAGCTTTAAACTCTAGACTCCACGTTGTGTTATTTTAAGTCTATTTATTTTTTATCAATAAATTATAGCAAATTTTTGTACATAAGGTTACATTTGGGTATTTATTTGGTTTCAGTTTCTTAATAAAACCAATTTTTAACGAGTCTACTTAGCTAGTTTTCTTTTCTCAGAATGAAATTATATCTAATTTTTATATATCTTCTTTGTTGAATCATATTTTTTATTTTAAAACCGGAACGGAAATTTGTAGTTGCCAACTGAGTAATTGCGCATTTTTATTAGAAATTTGTAGTTATCAGATTAGGAAATAAATAAGTGCGCATTTTGGCAACTTTGTTTTATTTAAGGATACAATAAAAATCAGTTTGTTTAAAATTAATTTCATCATTAGCTATAGTTACTGACAGTGAGTAATAAACTTACGTCACATTTCTTATGCATGAAACTGACCCTTATGACAAGCAGTCAGAAACTTCGTTTACCTAATTTTTTGGTAATTTTCGTGGATTTGAAAATGAAAGTTTAAAATAATTAGTAAAGTGCTATTTGGATCCTTAGAATTATCGCATTCCGCTATATTTCATTTATCATTCTCAGATTATAATGGGTAGTTATAATTTTCTTATAAAGTAATGAGGAAAATTCAAATTCAAGCTAATCTTTTCAAAAAGTCAGGTCAACCCGAGGGAAAAAACATAACTCCCGCACCAGGGAAGCAAGATTGAAAACTAGGACAGTCCCGGCCAAACCGGGACACCTTAGTTAATTCTAAGAATCATTTTTTTATATAAATGTTTTACCAATACTATACTACATTACATTCAAATAAAAAAAAAGAAATTATCCCCTGAATTTAGAAATTGCTCCCCGGTGCGTTCCACGTTGGGAATCACTGGTTTATCTTATATATAAAAATGGAGCTCTCTTTCAAATGTCTCAGTAAAACTCGAAAATGGCTAAACCGATTTGGCCAGTCTTAGTCTTGAAAAATTCGTGCTAATCCAGAGATGGTCGGAAAGGTGAGATATTATTTCAAAATCGCGTAGAAACTTTACATTTTTTATTTGAAAATTTTTGTAGAAGCGTCATTTAAATAAAACAATGGACGGTGGCTAATACGTGAAATGTCAAACGTTTTTGACAGATGATGTTCAATTACGTTTAGTAGGATGTTTTACGTAAATATTATTTAATTATGATTAAATTGTAGTAAGTAGTTTTGTTTGTAGTTTTATTTATATACAAAAACGTTAGTAAACGGGCCTCAAGTGTTACTAGAGACTCAAAATATCAACTTTTTTGAAATGTTAATATGAAAATGCACTTTTTGGCATATTTTTCTCAAACACGGCGCTCTTAAAGATCTCATTTGTATAATTATATACTCATTGGTATTTATAAAACATTTTCTAGGTTATGTTATTTTTTACAACTTGTCAGCATTCTCTGCTAAATATAATTATTTTTATAGATTGCAGAATGAAAATAAAATAAAAAAAATGTTATTTTTCATTCATATTATTTAAATTCAGAACCAAAATTTGATATTGATCAAAGGGACATTTTGTCGAATAACATTTTCCCAGTTATAATTTCCCAGAATTTATCGAAGAATAGATAGAAATATATGAAAGTCCGGGGTTAAAAAAGTCCATCACCAATGTGTCAAAAACTACTAAAGTTAAGCATTGTTTAACAACAATACTTGAAAGTAGATGGAAAAAAATGTATAATCAGCTATAACTTTGATTCTTATGACTTTGCTATCGGGAGATAAACGGTAATCTTTGAAAATCCATAATAAAAGTATTTTCTTCTGTTGGGAGTTTTTTAGCATTAGTTTAAATTGTAATTGTTTTGTAAAATACCTTTAAAATTAAAATAAGACATTAAACCTGTTTGCCACCTGGCCGTTACAAGTTACTCCGCCTATAGGGTAAAAAAGTTTAGATAATAAATTTTTTAAAGACAGCAAAAAAGCACCTTTCTACAATGATGAAGTAGCTGACAGTTTTACTGAACATAGTCAGATAATTGTTCGTTTGAAATGTGTTATTTGTTGTGATATAATTGGTTTGATTTATATAATATCATTAATATTTGCTAAAAGTCAAATTGGACCTTTGTGCCTCGCCCTGCTTTACATATATATTTTTTATTAAATTTACTCTAATTCATCGAATGTTACTTGAAACTTTTCAAAAAGCAGGATAAATAAGAAATACTTAATTCATTTTTTATCTCTCCTCGCAGAGATTTGAATTTTTTTATAAGCTCAGTAATATTATTTACAATTACACACAATATCCAGAATCTAAAAAGAATCTGAAAAATTTGAAACGTAATCAATAAGTCGAAAGACCAAGAAAGACTTGGATTGGATTATACCATGTTTTCTATAGAAAGTGTATAAAACTTCCAGTTTAATTGTGTTGACAAAATATAGACAAACTAATGGAATTTATTGTTTTTATAATACCGCACTGTATATAGCATTGAAACAACACATCCTTATACACTAAAAGTATTAATATTTTTGATTCTCTAGAAATTGTTTATAATATACCTTACTTAGCAAAACAACATTTGCCGGGTCAGCTAGTACAGTATAATTACTTGAAGTCAAAATTGGACCTTTGTACTCCGCCTTACCCTATGTTAATTTTATATTATATTAAATTTTAATATGAGTCATTTTTATCTTTATTTAAAATGTATGTTTACACTTTTCTACCAAATTACTGAAATACGTAACATATTTAATAGATTTTCTTCATACCGCTTAGTGTGACGAGTTTTCTGCGTCCCTTCGATGTCATACTACGCGGATTAAACTGCAATTTATAAAACAATATTCTTCTTTGCTTTTCATATATTTTACATTTCATTGCAATATGTTCGCACGCTCCCGCTGAACCACCGCATACAAATAAGTCTAAATCCAAAAGTTACATATGAGATGGGAAGTGATTTAATCTCAATCTTGTTATTGTTACGAACACACATCTATTATTCCGCCAAAATATTTTTTATCCACTACAGGGTTAATTCTTCTGTAATATTTTCCACGCGACTGAGATGAAACATTCCAATCAATTCGCCATTCTATATTTATGATTTACCTAATATAATCTTTGTACATGGCTACCTTTAACTCTGCAGTCCCCTTCGCTAATTTATCTGCTCATTCATTCCCTAAATTCCCAGAGTGTGCCTTGACCTTGACTTCTAATAGATTAGCAATATTATTCTATATTTCATAATACTCTACATCAAGAAATTTTGATATATGGAACGAGTTTTGCAGTTTTACAATACAACTTTTATTGTATTAATATTTTGTTATATTAATACAATAATAATTTTGTTATATTAATTCAAGCGTAAACACTGACACAAAACCGGAAAGTTTATAACCTGATTTTATATTTAATTTCTCTTGAAACAACGGACAACCTGCCATATTTTTGGATTTAGCGCCATCCGTAAAAATAAACTTAAATTCACTTAAATTATCATTATCAACCTGAAAAATCCTATCCATATTCAAAGTACTGTCTAGGTGAAGAATATTATAATAAGGATGCTTATGATACTTGGCCATTCCTGTTCTAATCTTTGATGCATATTTATATAATGCAGTAAACGGAGCGTTTTGGGTCTGAATTATTTTACTGTGCTCCGAATTGCATGAAATTTTGGAATAAGGTTCATTTTACCCTCAAGTTTAAAAGTGAAAACAATTCGGGTTCCGCCACCATCCCCCGGGGAGATGACACCCTTTCTCAATTGTGTAATTACATTTTTTCAAAATAACGTCGGAAACTGATAGAAGAACTAATTATAAGCAAAAAAAATGTCTCTTATAGTTTTTCAAAAAAACTAATACTTTTCAAGTTACTGGCCACTGAAGATTCATATATTTTTGGCGTTTTTCTTCGTTCTTTTGCAAATATCTCCTAAAATATACATTCTAACGAAAATCATATAATGAACAAAATAATGTCAATAAAAATCTTAATAAATCGGTGTTGTATAAAGTGTTCTAGGAATAATATTAAGCAAGATTTGAAAGAGCAAAGTCGTTTTTTGTTTTGTGCATTTACATTTTATGCATTTCAGTGAAATTGGGTTTTATAGTGCTCAACATAAGCTTCAAAATTACTGCTCTTACAATTTTTTTGTGTGTAAAATGAGTGAGCTATCATGCAAATAAGAAGCGTATACGATGTTTTTCCCTTTTAAATCATATGGTTTAATGAGCGCCATTTCCATCTAGAATTCACTTTATTATAAATATGTTAATAGATTCTAGAAGATTCACTACTTTAGTAATAACTATTTTCAGAAAACTTACGATTTTATAAAAACTTTTTTTCCGATTTTTTTAAAATTCGTACTTATTGTCATATCTCGAAAAGGATAAAAGATACGTATAAAAGCATAAGTAAGTATATATTATAAAGCATATAGCAGCAAAGGAATCTTTCTGGCTTGTTATTGTTTTTTATTATTTTTCTTTCACAAGAAAATTGACAAAGTTATGATTGTTTAAAGAGCGCGCGGTCGCGCAATCAGAGTCTCTCTCGAGCCCTTTAACCGTTCGCCGTTTCAAAATGAGAGGAGTTACAAAAAAAAATTATGATGAAAAAAGTTGTAGCCCTTTTATTAACCTTTCAAATGGTATATTACAAATTGTAATGGAGTAAAAATTAAAGGAGTTATGTCCCGAAAACTAATCGCATTTTTGTCGAATTGTGTTCATATTTCGAGCAATGTAGAAGTAAGCAGTATTTGGTGCCCAAAACTATTGACTTATATATATATATATATATATATATATATATATATGCTTATATGTATTTATAATAAAAACGTATATTTTGAAATAATGATTTAATTGGTTTAGCGTATATCTCGGGGGGGTCAACCACAATTTTTTTTGTATTTTGTACCCGGGCGAAACCCGAATTATTTTCACTTTTGAACTTGAGGTTAGGATGAACCTAATTCCAAAATTTCATGCAATTAGTAAAAAAAATTCAGAGGTTATACCCTTTTTCCTCTCCGTTTACTGCACTAATAACAGTTAACCAAACTAGGAATTGGTTTTATGTTCCAATACTTGCACTCTAACGTATTTGTAGATCCTCATCACATTATCTATCTTATTTATAATAGTGTATTTTGTACTGAGAGTCTCTTTATTATAAATTTATCACTCAGATATTGCCTTCTGAGTATTAAAGGCAATTCACCACTTCCCGCAAGTACAGCTCCAAGGCATATTCTTAAACTTTTATACTGCGCTTTACCTAGGTTTCCTATTTGTACAATGCGTATTGTTATTAAAAATGTTGCATCCATTAAAATGCGGCTTAATTAAAGCTTTATACAATTTAAGGGCTGTAATGGGGTGAGAAATCCACCATGTTGCATTCAACATCCTTAGTAGATTGAAATTTCTCTCGACTTTTTTAATTACATAATTAATATGTGTCTTAAATGAAAGCTTACCCATATATATGTTACGGTAAATGTGCACTCTTGGTGAATGTGCACATTCACCGGTGAATGTGCACATTCCTCAAAACGCTAGGTGAATGTGGAGTTTTCAAACAATCAATTTAAAAATAAAATAATGGTGTACGTGCGTACTTGGATCGGTCTCATCAACATCTTGCGTATTTGGCGCATGCGCACTAAATAGTTAATCACTTAATAGTTAATAGTAAATAGTTAAATAGTAAAGTGGTAATATAGTGTATAATGAATTATTAATATTAAATAGTAAGTAGTGAATAGTTAATAGTTCAATAGTTATAGGTAAATAGTTAATAGTTTGAGTAAATAGTTAATAGTTAATAGTGAATAGTGATAACTAAATAGTTTAACAGATAATAGTTAAATAGATGAATGGTAAATAGTGAATAGTTAATAGTAAATAGTTAATAGTGATAACTGAATAGTTAAATAGTAAATAGTGATAACAGAATAGTTAAATAGTGAATAGTTAATAGTAAATGGTGAATAGTTATTAGTATATAGTGAATTTAGAATAGTTGGATTGTGGATAGTTAAATAGTGAATAGTGAATAGTTAATAGGTAAATAGTGAATAGTGATTAGTGATAACTGAATAGTTAATAGTTAATAGTAAATAGTGAATAGTGATAACTAAATAGTTAATAGTAAATTGTGAATAGTTAATAGTTAATAGCAAATAGTGAATAGTAAATAGTAGTGATGTGCCAAGTCGAATCAAGTGATTCGAATCATTCGAATCAAGCCTTTAACGACTTGATTCGAATCAGATTTTACTTGATTCGAATCAACTCGCATCAAGCCGTGAAATATTTACTGTGATAAAATATGTATTAACACAAATTTTTCATAAATATAAAATTTTTCATAAATATAAATATAAAAAAATGTTTTAATTTAATTCCATATTATAATAATATAAAAAATAAATATCATAAATATAAAAAATAAATAATGAATTAAATCATGCGAGCCACCCGACTTTAATATGCTTAAATGTATCAGCCACCTCCGATCGTCTTTGTGTGACTTTAACCGCATTCATCGACTAACTATATCATCCGACTTCATATGACTCAAACCGAATCAAGCGGCGATATGAGTTATTCCGACTTCATGACTCAAACCGAATCAAGCGGTGATATGAGGTGTTCCGACTTCATATGAGCCAACTCGAATCAAGCGGCGTTATGAGTTGTTCCGACTTCATGAGCCAAACCGAATCAAGCGGCGTTACGAGTTATTCCGACTTCAATTCTGATTCGAATCATCCCGACTTCAAGCCGTTCGAGCGATATGAGTTCACCGTATGGGCGATACAGTGCGTCGTCGTTCTTGCGTGTTTATTTATTTTACGGAGCGCTGAGAGCGATTTTATTCGTTAAATATCAATACCCAATTTTGATAATAATTAAGTGTTTTAGATTTTAAATGTTATCAGAATAAACCACTCGAAATTATGAAACGAGTTTCGGGAATCTTTCAATATAATTCTCTTTTGAAACAATTACTAAACACCAGAAAGTCAGTAAATAATATGTTAACTTCTGATTATGTAAGTAATGGCAAATTCACATTAATGAAATTAACTTTCAGCTCTCAGTTTAGATGCGATCCTTTACTGATTACATAGTAAAATAAACAATCGACCCATGATTCCAAATATTATTTTATATGCTTTAGTGATGCACAATTGTTTGGTAATCTATTATTGTAAATTAATTTGAAGATATGTTTTAGCCGTCCTCACATATACATCATTTTTAATAATTTTCAGAATATACTTTTTGATAGTGATTTATGTTTACAATTTCTACTTTGTCGGTTATATTGGTTAAACTGACAATTTGATTATAAATTTGGATCACTTTTACTAAATTAATACATCCATGATTTTTTTTTGTCCATATATATACTTGATTCGAGTTGATTCGAATCATGATTCGAATCAGGTTTTTTTCTGATTCGAATCATTCGAATCGGGAATTTTTCGAGTCGGCACATCACTAGTAAATAGTAATAACTGAATAGTTAATAGTAAATAGTGAATAGATAATAGCAAATAGTGAATAGTTATTAGTAAATAGTGAATTAAGAATAGTTAGATAGGTAATAGTTAATAGTTAAATAGTTAATAGTTATTAATTAAATATTTGTCATAGCCAATAGTTATTAGATAAATTGTTAGTTGATAAATAGTTAATAGTTAATAGTAAATAATAAATAATGGATATTAATATGCATATGACTAAAATAAATAATATAAATATAAATATATGAATTAATATTTCACTCGCACGTGCGCACGTACGTGAGCTGAACTCACATTCGCCAAATGAGCCGGTAAATGTGTACATTCGGCGATTTTACTAATTTTAGATTAAATAAAGTTTGATTTTCATAGGATTTACTATATTTTTTATTTTATTAGATTTTGCTCAATTCTCAATGTTAGAGCGAACCCATGCTTTAAAAGTACCGTGTTATGAGGAGATGGTCTGAATTCTTAAACCGTGTTAGAGTGAATCCGTGTTATATAAATACTGTGTTATGCGGGGGTTATCTGTATATATACCCATATATACGTATACATATATACATATATACATACACACATACGTATATATATATATATATATATATATATATATATATACCCATATAAAATTCTTCTGTAACTATGTGTGAATGATTAATCCTCCTAAACTATAATTCGGATTTTCATGAATCTTCCTGAAGTTTGTTCGGGAAATTTTCTAGAATTTCTAGATTCATAAAAATATAGTTAGATTGTAGAGATAAATGGAAAAAAATACAAAAAACCGCTTATCATTGTTTGCCCTTGAAAATATTTAAGGCATGGTTTGACATTAAAACAAATGAAGACTGTCATTTGCCAAACATTTCCAATCACTTATAGGCTAAGACAATATTAAAATATAATATATTTATGATTATTAATAAGAAAAATGTAATGACTACATTATTATTGCCGAAAAGCAGCTGAGATGTGCCAAACATTGAAATAATATAAGATACAATATATATTTGGCAGTCAACAGTAACATATTTAATTTGACAGATTATTATTTTTTAACTATTCCAGTCGTGCTTTGCCTTACCTTACTAAATCACAATACAAAAAAAAATTACTTATTCAAAAAAATATTTAGAAGTTTCATTGGCGTTCATAAATTCATAAAAAAATTCATATATTTGGCATTGGATACGGAATATTTACTCAAGGCAATGGAGCGTTTTGAGCCTGATTTTTTTACTGTGCTCCAATTTGTATGAAATTTTTGAATTAGGTTCATCTTACTCTCAAGTTCAAAAGTGGAAATAATTTAGATCTTTTGCCACTTCTCTAGCGACTGTATTGTATAAAACATAATAATTTTCAACTAATTGGTAAATATCAGTATAAGTTATCAAAAACATTTAGGTTATTAAATTGGAACTTTTGAATTGTAGACATGGGTACAGGACAACGTCTGTCGGGTCATCTAGTATATATATATATATATATATATATATATATATATATATATATATATATATATATATATATATATAATGTATTTTTCAGTATCCCGTACGGGGCAGACTTTATCTACTGATCTTTTTTTCTATTATTGGATTCTTGTTTTTAATGTGTTTCTGCTGTTGTATACGATGCTTCATACGAAAGAAAAAAAAAACTGATAAAAAACAAAAAAAACAAAAAAAAGAGGAAAAGCAGAACAAACAGGAAAAACAGGAAAAACCGAAAAAACCAAATAGATTCTCTTATTTAACGTTCCATAGCATGGCTGGCGGAAAATCTATAACTCTAGATACTGACTCGGACTCGGAAAGTGGCAAAATGAACATCCGTAAAAGGCACGCCCCTAAATTAGAAACTATACCAGAAGATACATCTTTACCAGATACTGCTACTACCACAAGTAGTCGTATTAGCAGATTTGAAAGATTTCGAAGAAAATGTAGAAGTATGAATTACAATTGATTTAATACGCCTTCATTTATAATATGTAGATAATTTTTTTACACATTTTTGCAGGAAAAAAAGCGCCAGAAGTTCCACCAATTGATTTTTAAAATTAAATTGCAAGCAGCATAGTTTATATATTTTATACATTTTTTTAAATTATATTTATTCATATATATGTATATATATGTATATATTTTTGTAATCAGAATAATACTAATTAGGTACATATATTTTATAATTGTGAAATCTAATGTGTACAGTTGCTTCACGACATTCATAGAGATAAATTTCATTATTATGACTTTCAATAAAAATTATTTCGTTTTTATTTGCGTTTGTTGTATTTAACTCATTTTATTATGCAGCATATTTTGACTTTCCGAAGAAATTTGTGTTTTCAGAAGAAAATCCAATTTTACGTTACCTCGACATTTAAAGTAATTCTGAATGTCTGTCTGATGTTGAGCGTCACTAGCAAAATCGCAGTAATTATTTCAAACGTGTATCGAGTCGTCCAAAGTTTAGTTGGAAGGCGGTTTTGTCATGTTTTTTGGGGTCTTCATTATTAACTTCATTAAGGCAGTGGCGTCGGAACCGTGTGGGCTGTGTGGGCTTGAGCCCATTCATAAATTTTAAAAATATGATATTGTCTCAAATGTCTAAAAAAAGAACAAGCCCGCACTGGCTGTCTAAAAAAAAACAATCCCACCCATCAAAAACTTGCTTGCGACGCCCCTGCCCGTAGGGTAAGTTAAGTAATTTTTACATTTCTTCACGTTTTGAAGGTTTTTGAAAATTTTGGCTGGAGCTTTTTAAACGATACCTCAGAAAAAATGGATGTGTGTGTGTATGCATGTATGGATACAATATTTCGTTCACGTTTTCGGGCGCACGGATCAACCGATTTGAATGGTTCAAAAAACATTCGATTCCTATTGATAGGGAGATGTGCTGATTAATTTTTGGCAAAAGCAGGTCCAGCCGTTTCGGAGATACGGAACAAAGAATGCAGAAAATAGAAATCGAGTTTTTGAGAGATCGGAGCATCGGATTTGAATGATCCAAAAAACATTCAATTCGTAAAGACGGGAAGAAGTGGTAACTAGTTTTTAGTCAAAGGCAGGTCCAGCGGTTTCGGAGATACAGAGCTAAATGTGCAAAAATGGCACATTTTGAGAGATCTAAGCGTCCGATTTGAATGATTCAAAGAACTTTCTGCTTGTTTTAACAAAATTTTTTTTTCAATTTTTTTTTTGTATATCGAAAATAATTCAGATTTTAATTGTAATTCTGACTTAAGTTCTAATATACTTTAAACAAATATTTTCAACTTTGCAATTCAGTTTATATGATTCTTATAAATATTAGACAATGTTACAGTATTTATTTATAATAATCGATTTGAAAACATTTAATATTCCTCGAACATTTCGTTACGGTACGGGAAGTTCCAGCAATTTGCCTTAAGGCACGGTGCCATACACACCACTAGTTTGTAATTATTTTTATTGAAATCAATGAACTTATTCCAGTGATTTCGATTAGTTTTGTTAAAATTATCTGGTATTTGATGGAATTTTTATTATTTATTCAGTTTGTTCACTTTCGAACAAAATGACTATATAGTACTATTTCACAACCACTACCGGATAGTTCATTCGAGGCCACGAACAGAGAAAATTGAAACTTGTAAAATATATGTGATTGGCTTTTAACTTCTACTCTAACTATGTACTTCTAAAAACAAACCAAAAGATCCACCGGTAAGAAGCAGAGACTTCAATTGTTGTTGTTGTTGCAAACCCTTTTTTTCGTTCTGAGCCCAGCGAAAGTTGGTTAGTGGTTATGATGTATGATTTGATCCCTTAGGCTCATGCTGAAATGTTCCAAAGAGGACGAAACGATTTATTTTTTAACTGCCTTCTTCAAAATTAAGAGCTCAGTATGTCCTTACTCTATATGTCATATTGTCCGTAAAATGGTTTTTTGTAATTGGTTGCATTTTTTTCTTATTAAATTTTATCATCATACAGTTTTTTTTTTTGAAAAATATTAGTTGGAAATCGCATTGATTGATTTTTAAATAATACATTAGAAATAAACATTTTAAAATTTCATTGTTACAATTTAAAAATCTATTAAGTCGATTAATTACTTATATCAGCTGGTACATGTTTTTTCACACCTTGATTGCGGGCGTCGACAATCTCTGCCAGTGCCTTGTTTCGATAATGGTCCAAAGGCTTCCGCACTGAACGGGTTAAGGCACTTACATCTAGTTATTTGAATTTTTGCATCCAGATCCATTCGTCACAGCTCTATATTAACCAGTCGACTGTGGCGCACATCGTCGTCCGAATCGATCTCAAGACGAGTGGATTTGTCAATACTCTGTGGTTGTGTGAATTGAAAAATTTAATTACTGCATTTTACTTCTTTATTAAGAAAAATGTATATTCATACGTTTTAAACTGAATATTTGAAAACTTCTCAGAACATTGTATACTTTGTTGGAATTTATCCTTTAAATTATTGCATTGTTTGTGAATCCTTTTTAATCCCAAAACAAAATTTGATGTATCATACATCTTTTGGGTGTTAAGGCACTCCTACGCCTAATTACTGCATTCTGCGGCAATTTGCAGCTACAACCAAGGACTTCTATTGAATATATTGTTATATCATATTTGATTAATTAATTATTTTTGCTGTAATTATTATGAAAAAATACCTTTGTGGAAAACTGGTGTCAGAATAAGTGACTTTTAACCTGCACTTGACAATCTTAGGAGTGCTGCAAAAATCTTTTTCAAGGTTTTTAAGCTTTCATCTCCTAACTAAGAACATAAGATTCGGATTTTCTAACAGAACAAATAAATTTCTCGTATACTTTTTGTGTTTTGTGTAATTACCTTAAACTGAAAAGTTATAAGTAAGGATAGTTTCAGATGAAAAGCAAAAACTAATTTCTAAATAGACAGATTATTGATGCATGGCATCGTGCCTTAAAGCAAATTCCTGAAACTTTCCGTACCAAAAATTAAATTTTTTAAAAAAACTTTAAAGTATTTTGAAAATTTTAAAAACTTTAGATAAGAAATATAGAAACGTGTAAGCGCCGCGTCGCAATCTAACGGATAAACATTGTTACGGAAACCATAGAAATGTAAACAAAATTTATACTTATAATTAAAATCTTTATAAAGTATATGATAATTTGATTTGCATATGTCTAATGATAAACGACGTTTTTTTACTTTTTTCACTGATATCTGAAACCGCTGCACCTGCCTCCCATACATTTTACTAGGTTTTCATTACGTCAATACAAGTAAAAATGTTTTTTGAGGAATCGGACGCTCCGTTCTTTCAAAAACTGAATTACCATTTTTGGCACTTTTTGCCCCCTATCTTCGAAAGGGCTGGACCTGCCTTAGCTAAAAACCAATCAGCACGTGTCCTTATCAATTTGAATCATTCAAATCGGTTGAACCGTGTCCCCGAAATCATCGACGAAAATTTGTATCCGAACACACGTACATCCATTTTTTCTAATCGTAAGTTATGCCAAAATGTTCAGAAACCTCTGAAACTTAAAGATACATAATTATTTTTATTTTCGATTTTTTTGCGATTACTATAACTTACCCTGCGGGAAGTTAAAAATGTTAACTAAATAGCTAGACCTTGATTCTTATTGAATAACTATGTAAGTATGTATATATTATTTTTACATTTCGGGCAAGTTCATGCAACTTGCTTTAAGGTAAAATTCCACTTAAAACTACTTATTAACTTCCCGAAGGAGAAGTTTGTTTTCATCAAAAAATCCGATTCGCTAATTTTATTAATTTATCGACGTTTCAAATCATTCTGTATCGAATGAGACCAAATTTTGAAAAAGTATGTGTGTGTGCAGGACCGGTCCTGGGCTCCTTAGCGCCCGCATGCAACTTTTTTTCTAGCGCCCCCCCCCCCCTATTAATTTTCACCGTTTTAACAGTTGTCATTAAAATTATTTAAATATTTACATATTTTTAAAAAAATTATTTTTAACTAGCTGTAAGTGGAATTCTGTCTTAAGGCAATTAAGGCATCGTGCCTTAAGGCAAATTGCTGGAACTTCCCGTACCAAAAATTATTATTTTATTTCCTAAAATTTTTTTCAAAAAAAAATCTATTTTTTTTTTTTTTTAAATTGTTTTTGGAAAAAATAATGTTTTCTTTATTTTGACATATTTTGGAAGATTTTTTTTTCAAAGCAATCGTACTGCTTTAACTGCATAAAGACAAAATGTCAAAGCGCGTAAGCGCCGCGTCGCCGTCTAACGAATAAATATTGGTACGGAACCCATAGGAATGCAAACAAAATTTATGCTTATTGTTAAAATCTCTATAAAATATCTAATAATTTGATGTGCATATGTCTAATGATCATTTTTGAACGCCAAATGGCATTTTTTTTTACTTTTTTCGTTAGATCTCCGAAACCGCTAGACCTGCCTTTATGAAAATTTGATCAATTCTTCATCTTGTCAATACAAGTCAAATGTTTTTTGAATTATTAAAATCGGACGCTCCGTTCTCTTAAAAACTGAGTTACCGTTTTCGGCACTTTTTGCCCCGTATCTTTAGAACGGCTGGACCTGCCTTCGCCAAAAACTAATCAGCACGCCTCCTTATCAATACGAATCGAATGTTTTTTGAATTATTGAAATCGGTTGATCCGTGTTCCCGAAATCGTCGACGAAAATTTGTATCCGCACATACATACACACACATACATACATACATACACACACACACACATACACACACACACACACACATACATCCATTTTTTCTAAGGTATGCCAAAATGTTAAGAAACCTTTGAAACGTAAAGATATATAAAAATTTTCATTTTCGATTTTTTTGCGATTACTATAACTTACCCTACGGGAAGTTAATTATTCTGGATTTAGTACACAAAAAATACATATAATCTAGAAGGGTATAAAATATATTGATTTTAAATTTATTTATTATTATCGATATCAATAAATAAAACAATCCCTGTCATAATTTCACATTTTAGTAATATTCAATATGTAGTAAATTGGTTAAGGATGTAAGTTCGACTACCATAGCAAAAGAATTAATATTTTTATTAGATTAAAGTTATAGAATTTAAGAAATGCATTTTGATATAAAGATCTTGATATCAAAATAATAAATACTATTTCTGAAATGCATTTCCTAAATTCTATAACTTTAATTTAACAAAAATATTAAGTGAAATAAATATTATTGATATCGTAAGAGCCGTCATATTCAGAGTATCAGCTTGTTGTTTTAAAGATAAATTTTTAACGTATTTTAGAAGTATTGTTAAAAAATCAGTAAAAAATGTAAAGAAATTACACATTTCTTATTATATTTGATATGTATTATTTCTGTATAGTTAATAATTATTAAATTTAGAGTATGGACAACACTAGATATAAAACAAGCCTTAAAATTGTTGTTCCAAAGTAAATTTTGCTTCCATTTTTCATATTTGTTCCACGCATGTCTTCAACATTCAAAGTTCAACAAATGCAAAACATTTGCAACAAAAGCAAAAGTTACAATTCACTTTCTCGGAATAAACAAGTCATTTTCTAAGCACTGACTCTCAATTTTTTACAATTTGTTTATATTTTTTAACAAGTTTCGATTCAACTAAATCAGCTCGCAATTTTTCGTCAATAATGCCCAACAATTAATTTAATCTTTCGCAGGTTTGCGCTTACGGGATTGAACACTAAATAATTTCTTTTCCGATTCCACGGTAACTTCAAACAAAGAAAAAATGAATAAGTAGATTAAGCAATAAACAGAGCTGTTATTTACTAATTTGCAGAATTATTAATCGGTTAATTGTTTCTACTGATATCACATTGCAAAATAAATATGCTTTTTGTGTCTCAGTATCTCTAGTTAAGTTAAATTAATTATTATAATTTATTAAGTATTCTAGATTTTAAATAAATAATTCTAGATTTTATATAAAAAAATATAAATATTATATTATAAATTTAATTTCCGAAACTCGTTTTGGCGCCACCTAAGACTTGCGCCCGCATTTTTTGCATGCATCGCATGCAAGGCAGGACCGGCCCTGTGTGTGTGTGTGCGTATGCGCGTGTGTGTATGCGTGTAGGTGAACAGGTTTTTTACCGAAAATCGACCTTTTCTCAAAAACGGCTGGACCGATCTCAAAAATGAATCGGTAATCGTGCTAATTAGTTTTTGGTAAAGATTCGCTGGCACAATTTCTTATAATTACCTATTGAAAGTTTTTTTTCGACGATTTTTATGATTTTTTTTGACGATAGATATCATGGTCTTCTAGATCATACTAAAATATTACGGCTCTACGACAAGTCGTTTAATTTTAAAAATTCTTCAAAGTTTGCAAAAATTAGTATCGTTTCTTTGGCATTTGCCAAAATTAGACCTTTCATCGACGTTTGCTAAAAAACGCCTGAACCGATTTCAAAAATTTAAAAGCCATTTGATGTATCTCAATGACGATCTGCTGTTCCGTTTCTTTGTAATTTGGAAAAAAGTCTAAAACTTTTCGTCACCATTAAGCTCATACTACCGAATCGATTTTAAAAAATCGAAAACTATTCGAAAGATATTAGTTGAGAATGATACTGATTCTACCGAGAAAATCTACCGAGCCGTTTCCTTGTAATTAACTGTTGAAAAAAAATTTAAGTCGATTTCTATGAAACTTTTTTTTAGCGATATATATCATGGTCTTATAGAACTTACTGAAATATTACGTCCTTACGACAAGTAGTTTGAGAAAATAGTAGTTTTTTTGACGTTTGTTAAAATTAAAATTATACGATTTCTTGGCACAACGATAGAGTACTTGGTCTTATTGAACATACTAAACCATTAAAATCCTACGGAAACTAGTTCAATTATAAAAATTATTGATTTTTGAAATTTTGCTTTCAGAAAAAATACATTCATAGTCTCAAAATATTCTAAACATTTTATAATCAATTTACATTGCAAGTGGTGACTGTTTTATACGCATGGCAAATATAGTTACTCGTTATTACACAAAATTGTGTCACTTCTCCATGACGAGTATATTCGTCAATCACAGTTAACTGATGGTCAAAGATGCTGGTCATATAATTATAGGTTCATGAACCTATAATTATGGTTCAAATACGATTAACCGTTGATATTAATTATTGAATGATTTGTCAAAAATTCAAAAGCCTTAACTTATCTAGATCATCTAAATTAATTGATTAATTCATTGAAATTTAATGTAACGTATTTCCTCTTATGACATACCATAACGATCTGTAGGAATTGTTGCACTTTGTATATGTTGATGTCGATGGTTAAAATCATAGGTTAAAATAATCAACATAACCTGTATTGAAATGTATCATTGTAAACATTCCATCAAATAACAATTTAAAATTATGTTTTACAATGACAACTAAAAATACCGTTTGGACGATTATATGTAATATATTAAGATAATGTTCAAGCATATTAATATTACTAATAACAACTAAATAAAAGGAAGGAAAATGGATAGTGCACAAAATGAGAGAAAACCGATTTGTCATTGGCTAAATGTAAGAACTCCTATAGAAAATTTATTTGGCAGGTAAAATTTATGACTTACGATTTTATTTAACTGATATTAATAACCTTATTATTCATTACAGACTTGGTTTTATGATAGCCAGTAAACCGTGGTTTGTAATATGGTTTATGTTATTCTTGGTAATTGTTAGTTCTTTAGGACTGTTCAAATTTAAACAAGAGAAAGACCCATTAAAATTGTGGATAGATCAAGATTCTGCTTTCGTTCGAGACACAAATTGGTTGTTGAATACATTTATCGAAGGATATAGACAGCAGAATGTCTTAATAACTGCTGATAATGTGCTGGATCCTTTTGTTTTAGAACAGGTTATATGATAAATTTCACTTGAAATATTTAATACATTTTCTTTCATGTTTAGTAATATAACTTATTCTAAGCGTTAAAAACTATAAACATATATAAAACATGAAATTTTCCTATGTTAATAGGACATAAATGAAATCAATTTTAAATTTTTTTTCTTATTTTTTATTTATGCATCTGTTGCAGGTTGCTCGAATTAATGATCAAGTCTTAGCAATACAAACTGAAAACGAAAATGGTATTGAAGTGCCATGGAATAAAACGTGTTTCAAGTAAATATAGCATCACTATAGACATTAACGTTTGCATAAATAATATCATATTGTATTTTTTAGAGTGCCTATAGTTCCTACAAAATTACAATCATATGCAAAAGGTTTATCAAATACATCGAATATTATCCCTGATCTCAGCGCCACTTTGCCAATTGGGTTGTACTGCATGATAGTTAATAGTTTGAAACTGGGTTGTCTACAATACAATGTAGTTGATATGTGGAAATATGACTTAAAAACTATAAAAAGTTTGACTCTTGACGATGTGCTAAATAAATTAAATACTACTATTCAAAGGTATTTATTTATTTATTTATTCACATGTTTTATGTATTTATGTTGCTCTTATATGAACATATGATTAAAATTTATACAAACATTTATGCTTAAGATACTAGCTTATATTTAAGCAGGTATTTTGGTCTAGACTCACGAATTGATTTTTGAAAGGTCATAAGAAGAAGCAAACAATGTTTTTATTATATTTTTTGTTGCACTTAATTAATTAATGTTTTGAGAATGTATAAAAAATTAAAAACAGTCATAAAATTGGCACTTAACCATATCCATGATTTTAGTCCTCCAAATAATCTAAAGAAAAATACATATATATTACTAATTTATAATAATGTCACTGTCGCATAAACTACGGACAAGTATTTGTCTGAAAAAATTGACTGTCTGAGAATTCAAACTAGTAGTGTATGGCATCGTGTCTTGGTAAATTGCTGGCACTTTCCGTATCAAACATTAAATTTTTAAAAAAAGATTAAATATGTTTTAAACTTTGAAAAAATTAGATTTTTAAGAAATTTAAAATTTTTGCAAATTTTTGGAAAAAAATGTTTTTTTTTTTAGTTTGAAATATTTTGGAAATTTTGAACTTTTTTCAAACAATTGCACCGCATAGAGACGCAATATCGAAGCGCGTAAGCACCGCGTCGCCGTCTAACGGACAAACGATGTTACGAAACCCACAGAAATGTAAACAAAATTGATACACATATTAAAATCTCCATGAAATATCTGATAATTTGATGTGCATATGTCTATTGATCATTTTTGACCTCAAAATGGCATTATGTTTACTTTTTTTACACGACCTCCGAAACCGCTAGACCTGCCTTCCCTCAGTTTTAATCAGTTCTTCATCTTGTCAAAAACTAATCAGCACGTCTCCTTATTAATAGGAATCGAATGTTTTTTGAATAATTAAAATCGGTTGAACGGTGCTCCCGAAATCGTCGACGAAAATGTGTATCCGCACACACTCACATATATCCATTTTTCTTAAGGTATGCCAAAATGTTCAGAAACGTCTGAAACGTAAAGATATATAAAAAAAATTATTTTCGATTTTTTTGCGATTACTATAAATTGCCTTACGGGAAGTCAATTAACCTTTTTTGATATTCTCAATTTTTTTAGAAGTAGTAAAAATTGGAATTTGGGGACAATCAGTAGTTCATACTGATGAGAAATCTATAATGAACGTCCAGTAGAAGTGGAGAAACCGTGGGTATCGTATCGATACCCACAGTTTTGAGAAAAACTGCGTTTAAAGTTTCATGGCGAAAGGAAAGAGAAGAGGATTATCGTGGTCAAACAGCTATATTTGCGAAAATAATTTAAATTTCGGAAAATCCTCTTCAACACAAATTCTTTGAAATTATTTAACAAAACATAACCGTTTTTTTAAATTCTAGACCACAATACATCCTTAGAAGATTTATTCTAGTATTTCCAAATATGATTCGTTCTCAACTTCTGAGCGTCAATTATTAAGTTATTTAAGAAATTTTTTTTTTCAAGTCCAACATTGGGACATCCCATGAATTATGCGAATTTTCTTGGGGGAGTTGAAAGGAATATCAGTGGACATATAATTTCAGCTAAATCAATTTTAACAACATGGTTTTTGAATGTTAACTTCTCACAAGTTAATACTGATAAAATTGGCAATGATGCTGGTACTGAAAACATGGTAAATATGCAATAATATATATTTTTTTTGATTACCATATATTGTTAGTGTATATTATATGTTTCAGGCAACTAATGAAGTTTTAATATGGGAGGAAAAATTTTTACACTTAATGAATAATATTTCTCAACATTCTGAAAATTTTTCAGTGTTTTATCAAGCTGGTCGCAGGTGAGATAATTTAGTATTGTAAAAGTCATTGATGAATAATAAAATGATGTTGAGAATGGTTTGCAATATTTTGTAGTTACGGTGACATAAGCTCTGCGACAATGTTTGAGGACATAGATAAAATAATGATTGGAGTTGTGTTAATGTGCATTTATGTCCATATAGTAATTTCTCAATGGAATTGCGTCTACCAAAGAGTAAGAAACCTAATATCCCATTGATAGTCCATAAATATGTAGTAAAAAAGCATTTTTTTTAGTTCACTCTAGGAAGCATGGGCATGTTTAGTATTGGAATATCTTTTTTAATGACCATCAGTTTATGCTCTTTATTTGAACTATCCTATGGACCTGTTCATACTTCTTTACCATTTTTACTAATGGGACTAGGTAATTAAAGAATCGCCATATTTATATATATGTATATATATATATATATATATATATATATATATCTAACAAATGTATTCTGAGTGAATAATAGATATTAATTTGGAAATAAGAATAAACAACACTCTTTTTTGCGCTAATTTATTAAATAATAATTTTCACAAACGTTTCGAGATACGATATACAGTATATGATGCAGGGGCTCGGATATATATATAAGCACTATATACTTTTGCTAGTTTCTATACATGTTACTGACAGTTATTTGATTTTTTGAAGGTATTGATGATATGTTTGTTTTACTTGCTTGCTGGGAAAAGGTTTCATTCAAGACAAATGGTCTTTCACTTCCGCACAAAGTTACAATTATGCTAAGGGAGGCAGGAATGGCAGTAACAGTAACTACTTTCACAGATATGGCAGCATTCATAGTCAGTTCAATAACTGTAAGTTCAGTTTTACTCACTCGTAATCACTAACATTGTAATTGTTAATGATCTGTCTTTTTAGGTTTTGCCATCACTTCATTCTTTCTGTTTGTATGCTGCTGTCGGAGTTTTTATAATTTATATTTATACAATAACTTTTGTAGTTGCTTGTTTTGCACTAGATCAACGAAGGATTGATAATAATTATAATGGATTTATTCCCTGCATCAAACATGAAAACTATGTTCCAAATACTTGTAGTCAAACAAAATTTTTAGAAATGTTTTTGTCAAAACTCTATTCTCAAGTAATATTGACGAAATTTGGAAAAGTAAGTTGTGACCAGTGAACTGTTTTGAAATTATACTGAAGATGAGGCATACCATGGTTTTGAAACGTCTGTAATTATTAAATATATAAGCGTGTGTTAAAAATCTGAGTGTTGTATTGTTCATATTTAACATTTAATATTTGTTCCACTCATATCATAAAATTCTATAGTATATATATATATATATATATATATATATATATATATATAATAATTACTCATATTATTGCTTAATTTTGTTATTTACGTTTTTTTTTTCAATTCTTTTATTTAACATTTGAGAGAATACTACCCAGAGAACTTAAATAATATATAGGGTGTTCTAGAACCGACCGGATGATAGTTTTAATCGTAACTATCATAAAAAAATTATTCCACATAGTTTGAAGATTATGCTTTAAAGCTTTAAAGTGCAGCCAGCTTTAGTCAAATTGTGACCATTTTTTGTTTTTTTTTATTTTGTTCATCTTTGGATCCATAATCGTAAATAACATATCTAAGATCATAGTCTAAAATAATGATACAATTGACCCAAGTTTTCCAAAAATTTCGCGCTTTTGATGAAACTCCGGATTGTAAAATGGTGAAGTACTTGATAGTTTCATAATAAAAAAAAAAACTAGTAATAAAAATAAAAACTCGTAAATGAATAAACACTTTAGAACTTTTTTTTAATAAAGGGGTGCTTACAAAATAGACCAATTTTGAAAATTTTAAATTCATAGTTTAACAGATAGTCTTAATTCTACAATATTTTGGGCATTTATGTCATTTTTTTCACTGTGTTTCTAGAAATGCTATTTATGATTACAGATCCAAAGTTCATATGAACAAAATTAATAAAAATCAACCACAATAAGAGAAAAGTGGTCACAGTTTGACCAATTTTTTTGATTGCATTTGAAAGCTCATATTACTATCACACCATTTCAGCTTGACATTGAGTTCTGGAACACCCTATATATATATATATATATATATATATATATATATATATATATATCAAGCTTTATTTTTCAGATTATAGTTTTAATATCAACAATAGCATTTGCAGCATTATCTATAAAAAATACATTATTGCTTGAACAAAAGTTTGATCCTATGTGGTTTATACCAGAAGATACACATCTTTTCAAGTATATAGAAAAAAGAAGAGAATATTATCCACAAATAGGTAAGATTAAAACAATATTATACAGTTATGTATATATTCAATTGTATTGAAATGTTATTTTTTATTGATGAAGGTTTTGAAGCTGTCGTTTTTATAGGAAACTTGAATTATAGCACTGAATTTAAAAAAATTATAAAATTAGAAGAAACTTTACAGCATCAAAATGTTATAAGTAATATAGATTCATGGATTATTCCATTTTGCCAGTATGTCAAAATTAATTTTAATACAGGTATATTCAATATTTATAATAAATGGCAAAATTGTCTTTAATTTTGTTATTAACAACTCTTAGATTTGAATAGTACTGATGTATCGGATGCCACTTGGAATTTGTACTTGTCTAAATATTTGCATAGCCCCTCTGGTGCAAAGCAGATGGGAAAATTCAAATTTTCTGAACCTCTCAAATGTGGCAAACCAGTTTCTAATATTAAGGTATTGAAGCCAATAATCTTTAATGCAATTCATCGCAAATGCGATGATTTTATTTTAATTTAGTATTTCAAAGAACTGATTTATTTTTGTTTATCAAGCACAACTTTATTATTAAAGATATTATAAGAACAGTTTAAGCATAAACGTGTAATACATTTTTTAAACATATCAAATTTATTTATTAAGTGATGAAATTAGTTAATAAATAAAATAAATTATAATTTTGAATTAAAGATAAATATTATATTTCTGTGCTATATTACAGGCATCTAGTATTCATTTTCATTTGAAGAGATTTAATAATACAGTAGATAGTATTAAAAGTATGAATCAACTGCGCAAAATTACTAATGAAGCAAACTTTACAACTGGTGATAAATTTTGCACAGTTTGGGCAAATATGTTTGCCACCTGGTCTACCGATGAGGTGAATTAATTCATACGATTCATATATATTTTTCTTTATCAATATTTCTGTATTATTTTCTAGATTATTGCAATAGAAATTAAGAAAAACTTGTTACTATCCTTGGGCTGTGTGATGCTTTGTGCGTTAGTTTTCATATCTAATTTTAATATTTGCTTCTGGATATTTCTATGTGTTTTACTTACTGTGGTGAGTTATTGAATTTGGAAAACGATATTGATTATTACAGCAGTTTAAAGATCAGGCGTTACATCAATAAAAAATTGTATGAATGTTTTAAATTTTTTTTGAAATCCATACATTTTGGCTAGCCTCCTAATCTTCATTCAGTGGAATATAACTATAACAATTAATCTAAGTAATATAATATGTAACAATTCAAGAATAATAATAATAAACTAATCTAAAAACACAATTTGGTATCCTTATATTACAATTAATGAAAATACATTCTCTTACCATGGAGCAATAGTGTTTTCATTAATTGTAATATAAGGATACCAAATTGTTAGTGGTTTTAAATTAGTTTATCATTATAATTATCATTATGAAATTGTTATATATTATATTTCTTTGTTTAATTATTATAATTATATGCCACTGAATGAAGACTAGGATGTTAGTCGAAATATATAGGTTTCAAATAAACTTGTAAAACACTTGTACAATTTTTTATTGATGTAACACCAGATCTTAGATATAAAGTTAAATATATAATATATGTATATCTTTTTCAAAGCTTACATGCAGTATTTTTTTTTATTTAAAAGTGATTTAATATTGAACAATAAAAAGTAAAAATTACTGAAAGAGTATGAAACCTTTTTTGCAGGTCAACGTTAGTGGATGGATGTATGTTTGGGGTTTAACATTAGACCTTGTCTCATGTATTGCACTTCAATTATCAGTAGGCTTATGCATTGATTATTCAACCCACATTGGGCATGTATTTTTAACAATGGAAGGAAGCACTAGAACCAAAATTTCAATAAACGTTATGAAACATATTGGAGCTGCAGTTATATATGGAGGTGGATCTACCATGTTGGCTTTGAGTACGCTTGCATTCTCAAAAGCTTACACATTTAAAGCATTTTTTAAGGTACATTTTAATAAATAGAACTAATAATAAACAAAAGTTGATATATTTTGTGATGACATGAATATTTTATTTTCAGATATTTTTTTTAATTATAACATTTGGATTGTATCACGGTCTCATATTTTTACCAGTAATATTATCCATATTAGGGCCAATACGAAAAAAGCATAATAAAGATAAAATAAATATAGAAGATGATACTGGTAAAGACACAATGCTTAAAGCGGATGATGAAACTAATGATCAAAGTGAAGCTATGGCATTATGATAAAAACTACATTAACTTTCTTATTGATTTCAGCTGGTAGCTCTTTCGTTAAGGGGGTATTCTGGTCTAGAGTTAAAATAAAAATCGATTTTGTTTTTTTTTTCTTTTTGGATACTTTCAAACCTAACTATTCAAGAATATGTGTACAAGAGGAGTTTTCAAAATGTATGATAATCCTTCCAATTTAGTTAAAATTTTTACATAGCTTACTTTACAGACTTCTCTTCGGTATATCATCTCCACATTCCTATTTTTAAAAAATTCAAGGATATCAGCAAAAACTTGTGAACTTGTAAAAAAAACTTTTAACTTGTCCATAGTTCATACCAATATCAAAATTATTCTGCATTAATTATATATATATATATATATATATATATATATATATATATATATATATATATATACACCTAAGTCTGTTTTTACACGGAGATTGGTTCCAGAAGAATCCGTGTAAAAAAAAAAAAACATGTAAAAAAAGACATTGATCTTATACAAAAATGGGTGATTTGTTCCTAATCTCTAAAACCTATTAAAATTGGTGAAAAACAAGAATTTTTAAGAACAAGAATTAAATTAGTGCTTTTCACATTTGCTTTGACCAGTAAAAATTGTTTGTACGCACTAGAAGGGGAATTTACTTAAATCTTTAAGCTAGTGTTCGCAAACTATCGATACTATCGATGGTTTCAGACTTTTTTCTTTCATAAATAGTTTTTTGTGATATGAACATACTTCACAAAAATTTAATTTGACAAAAAAAATTTAGGTACATAAAATTTCAAATCGAGCTAAATGGAATAAATTCGTGTAAAAAAATTAAAAATATTCAATTTTCAAACCGTGTTATATCAAAACCGTGTACAAAAAGACCGTGTAAAAACAGACTTAGGTGTATATATATATATATATATATATATATATATATATATATATATATATAGGCCCAATTTTTGAAGACTCCCCACTTCATCACCTTTCTAATATTGATTATGACTATTTTTTAATTTTTTATATACTCTCTAAATATTAATTAATAATGTTTAATAAAAAAAATTCAAAAATATTATTTGCCTCTAGCCCAGAATATTCCCTTAAGGTTTTTATTCTCTTGATTTTTGCTTGTTTTATCAACTTTTTGTATAATTAAGTTTTTTATATAAAATATATAGTAAAAGACTAAAAAAATCTCTCAATATAAATTTTAGTAAATTTAATATAAACAATGCATATATTATTTATTTATAGTTGTACCATTATTTTTCTTCCAACAACGGTAATAGTATTAGACAGCAATGCTGGTCATGCTATATCTGATACCAACGTAAAGTTACAAGTTTTCTATGTGAATTTTCAAAGTGTTGAATTTCGGATCAGACATTCTCAGAGAAACATAATAGATTCTATACTTTCACACATCACATATCCAAGTTATTAAGATATACAGTAAAGTTATTATTAGTACATTTTGAATATATATATATATATATATATATATATATATATATATATATATATATATATATATATATATATATATATATATATATTAACAAAGTCTAATAATCGGGCATAACATCAATAAAAAACATGAATTTCTTTCAAAAATTTATTTTAAATCCATACGTTTCGGCTATAATCCTAGCCTTCATTCAGTGGAAACTAAAATTAAAATTAAAAACTAAAACAATTGAATTGGAGTGAAAAGAAAAAATAAAATAGTAATTAGTACTTACAATTAGTTGATCTTAGTGTTAATTTGGAAAACTTTAATAATCCATGGTATTAGGATATGGTAATGCACTACACTATGTATTATAAACATTAACTTGAAATTACACAATATTTTCACAAAATACTGATTTGAAAAAATCACAAATGGATAGTGTGTTATTCGTAGACTGGTTGAAGATGTAATGGAGAAAGACATTTTTTTAAAAAATATTTTTACCAAGATTCTGCACATGTGTGGAACGAATTGTAAAACCTTTGCGCGAACGCTTTTATTGTTTTGTAAGAAATTTGGAAATGTTATCTAAATAGAAGAGATTTGTGTCGCACAGCGTGTTGAGTTCATTCCGTTTATTTATTGTCTTATTGTTATAAATAGTTAAAAAAGATCCCTCTATAATTCTTCGTTTAAATAAATTTTGTTCAAATTGTAGTACAGTCGGATTAGAAAAGTCCATATTGTGCTTTAAAGTGTATATATGGTCTGCAAGAACAGTTTTGAATTGTTTGGGGTTTTTTGAATTGTTTTTATGTTGTTGTAACCGTTTATTGAGGTTCTGGCTAGTTTCTCCTATGTAAATAAATTACAGTCTAAACAATTTATTTTTAGACGTATATATATAAATCGTATATAAATAAAAAAGTTCAGTTATATATAAAGATTATTTATTTCTCTAAAATACATACTGTAAAAAAATTAAGCTCACGTTTTCTCTTGAAGGTCTTTTTCATAAATTCTACTATCTAATACACAGCATAACACTTCAGTTTAGAGTTAACTATGAATTCTTGAAGATAAGAGATCATGAATGATTCATCATTTTAAATAATATAGAGAATAGCATTAAACTTAACATTAACAAACTGATTTTACAAAATACTGCGCATTATATTTTACTTAACGTTCATCCGTATTTTCATCTTCCTTTAAATGTAATAACTTCACAACAAAACGTTCTTAAATATCAAACGGATATAAAGCCTAATAAATCAATTGTTAACGAGTTCTTTCTCTATTGATGAAATATTTATATTATTAGATAGTTACATTTATAGAAAAACAATTATTTAACATTTATCCAAAATTATGAATTGAATATGTTTTACGCAGGCCTTGTGTCCATTCACTATAAAGTTTATAAATAAATTCTGCGAAGGTCCAGGGGGCTAGTAATCATATTACATTGGGGACATAATTTCTTTGCTCCCAATGTATGCAGCCAGCATTCCTCACAATGAACATGCCAACAGCACACTGAGACTACAGCATTTTTATATGAATCCATACATATTAAGCACTTATATTGTTCACCAGACTCTCGATCTGAAATTTTCACTTCAAGCTCTCGAATTTTAGCTTGCAATGCATCCATTGTAGGATTTTTACTTACAGTAGAAGGAATTTCAGAGGAAAGAGAGCCAGTAATATTTTTATTAACTACTACAACCGCCTCTGTAGGAGGTTTGCCTGCAATGTTTTCCAATAAAGCACCGCGAAGTGCTTGAAGTTCTTTAGCTTCTTGTTGACTGTCTACAGTTGGCACTACCACATCACTTTCAGAATATTGAGGGGGTCCAAAAGTGGAAGAATCATCTCCGTCTACAACAAGATCCTCATCTTCGCTACTTGCGTGACACTTTGATATTGAAGTGCCAACACCAGCACTCTGGTAACCTCCTACGAGTAAGCTAGAAGCTCTTATTCGTTGCTGGCCTGCCCACTCGTACTCTTCAAAACTCTCGCCGTCACCTTCGACATCGATATTTTCATCGTCAGGGGAATCGGAATTCTTCCTAAGACAAAGTTCAACATGGACTGATATGTCATCATTGGTACGCTCATTGCACACAGGACAAAGTGTACCATCGGCCTTTCTTTTGCGAGTATTAGCCTTCAATCGGCTTTGTCTATTGCTTTTAATTTTCTGGAATGTATCCCATGAATTTTCTACCGTGTTAACACTTGTAGACCCATTTTCATTAGAACTGGATCCTAAGGAAGCTTTTCTTGTCCTGCAAGTGCTAAGTTTATTCAATTTTTCCATTTCTAACACATAATGAGATTCCAGTTCAGGAGTTCGCAAGGTAATTCCACAAACGGGACAACAGGAGAAATCGGATAGTTTTCGCCTTGTACGAAAACCACGACCTTCTTCAACAGTAGTAGTGGAAGCCAAATCCATATCACAATATGGACAATATTATACGATTGATGAAATAAACACGGATTTTCCAAATTTTTGCATAGCTAACATTCATGCAAGATGAGTAAAACGTTTGTTTGTTTCGAAATGTTTAACATCGTAGTACTAAAACCACAAGTAGTTAAGATCACAATGTTAACAATATATTTTTAACGTCAACATCTTATATTATCTTATAGCTTTATTATGATGCAAAATTATTATATTATAAATAACATGGGCATTGGAAAATAGTTGTCAACCATTTGGGGTGTACTTCACGTGTATTTATTAAGAAATCGTTCTTCCCGTAGATTAAGGATGATATAGATCGAACACTCAAACACTCGAACTGTATGCGACTAGAACATAGATGACAGGAAAATATGGACCAGAACAAAATGCGCATTGATAATTTATTGATTTATAAAATAGTTTGCCTTCAGGCAAGTTACATGAACTTCCCGATACGTGTAAATAAACGACTTAATCGATAAAAAATAAATTAATTTATGAGTGATTAAAAGTATTCTGAGTGGATTTATTACATATCATTGAAAACGAACGAACACGTTAACTCGGATTATTTTCTAAATTCAAATGTTCAAAAATCAACATTTTTTATAATTGAACCACTTTCCGTAGGACTTTAATGGTTTAGTATGTTCATTAAGACCAATTACTCTATCGTTATACCAAGTAAATCGTCTAGTTTTAATTTTAACAAACGTCAAAGAAACTGCTCATTTTCTCAAACTTTGATGAATTTTTAAAATTAAACCACTTGTAAGGCGGCAATATTTCAGTAAGTTTTATAAGACCATGATATATATCGCCAAAAAAAGTTCCTTAAAAATCGGCTGAAATTGTTTTTTTTAACAGTTAATTACAAGAAAACAGCTCGGTAGATTTTCACCTAAAACTAATCAGTATCATTCCCAATTAATATTATTCGAACAGTTTTTGATTTTTCAAAATCGATTCGGTAGTATGAGCTTAAATGTGGACGAAAAGTTTAACACTTTTTTCCAAATTACAGAGAAACGGCTCGGCCGATCGTCGCACAAAACTGAGAAATGATAATTCTCATCAAGATACATCAAATGGCTTTTAAATTTCTGAAATCGGTTCAGGCATTTTTGAGCAAACGTCGATGAAAAGTCTAATGTTGACAAATTCTAAAAAACAATACCAATTTTTGCAAACTTTGACGAATTTTTATAGTTAAACTAGTTGTCGTAGGGCCGTAATATTTTAATATGATCTATAAAACTATGGTATCTGCCACAAAAAAAATCATAAAAATCGTCTAAAAAAAAAGGAAACACTTTATTACAAGAAAACGGCCCGGCCGATTTTCACCAAAATCTAATCAGCACGATTCCCAATCAATACCTTTCAAACGGTTTTTGAATTTTCAAAATCGATTCAGAATTGCGGGCTAAAACGTGGACAAAAAAATTTTCACTTTTCTGCTATCTATAAAGAAACGGCTTGGCCGATCATTGCACAAAACTAACAAACAATAGTCCTCATCGAGGTACCTCAAATGGCTTTTAAATTTTTGAAATCGGTCCAGCCCTTTTTGAGAAAACGTCGATTACGGCAAAAAATCTGTTCATACACACACGCACACATACTTTTTCCAAATTTGGTCTCATTCGATTCAGAATGGCTTATAATTAATGGCTTATATTAAAATATATAAACTGAATTGCAAAGTTGAAAATATTTGTTTAAAGTATATTAGAACTTAAGTCAGAATTACAATTAAAATCTGAATTATTTTCGATATACAAAAAAAAAAATTTGAAAAAAAAAATTAAACAAACATTTTTTTCCCAAAAGCAATTATTTTGTTAAGAAAGTTCTTTGAATTATTCAAATCAGACGCTTAGTTTTCTCAAAAAGTGACATTTTTTGCACATTTAGCTCTGTATCTCCGAAACCGCTGGACCCGTCTTTGCCAAAAACTAATCACCACTTCTCCCCGTCATTACGAATTGAATGTTTTTTGGATCATTCAAATCCGATGCTCCGATCTCTCAAAAACTCAATTTCTATTTTCTGCATTCTTTGCTCCGTATCTCCGAAACGGCTGAACATGCCTTCGCCAAAAACTAATCAGCACATCTCCCTATCAATAGGAAGCGAATGTTTTTTGAACCATCCAAATCGGTTGATCCGTGCGCCCGAAAACGTGGACGAAAAATTTTATCCATACATACATACACACACACATCCATTTTGTCTGAGGTATGCCAAATTGTTCAGAAACCTTCAAAACGTCGAGAAATGGAAAAATTTCAATTTCGATTTTTGGACGATTACAATAACTTACCCTACGGGAAGTTAAAAATATACCTGACCTTGCTAAAAATTAATCACACTTCTCCCCATAATTACGAACTGAATGTTTTTTGGATCCATACTCTTCTTTTATCTATGTTTGGATCATTCAAATCGGATGCTCCGTTCTATGTAACTACAATATAATACTATATTATTCATGCAAACTGACATACCTTTAAATGTACCTGCAATCTAAGGCTCCTGAGGCTACATGATTTCAATTCTTATAAACTCAAATTTAACAAGAACCCCGGTTATCTAATTTTAGCACCATTCACAGTAAAATATCAAAATATGTTAATAAAACATGAAAAATATATACCATAATAGTTATATGAAGACGCCATTGTCAACATGTCACAATTGTCAACTATTAAACTATCAGGGAAACAGCCACATTTGAACAACTTAATGCCGATTAAAAAAAGCAGGGGCGAATTCTGACACAATGATAAAAAAATACTGATATGATTTAAAATATTTTATTGAAAAAATAAAGAAAATTAAAAAGGATTCAATAGCTTAGATAATCTAAACATAAAACTAGCGGTGCATGGCAACGTGCCTTAAGGCAAATTGCTGGAACTTTCCGTATCATAATTTAAATTTTTTAGAAGTTTTACAATATTTTGAAAACTTTGAAAAAACTTGATTTTTCAGAATTTTAAAATTTTTGAAAATGCTAGATTTTAAAAAAAAAAAATTTGATTGGAAAGTCAATGGAATAGCATGTTTTTAAATCATTAAAATCGGTTGATTTTGAGTTTGCTGAAAATTTGTATCCGCACACACATACAAACATACACGCACGCACACACAAATAAATACACACTCCTACACACACGTTCTATAAAAGAGAAAGAGCCAATGGGACTTCGCTCATTTAAAAGATAAGTATAATTTCAGTGCAAGAATGATAACATTCTAGATCCTCCCGCCACAAAGTAATGCTTCGCGGCGGGCCAGTGGCAAGAGGAAAGCGGAGGTTTTTGGTCGGTCCAGACAAAAGACCAGACTGGGGTATGCCAAAATGTTCAGAAGTCTTTGAAACAAAGATATATAAAAGAATATTATTAATTTTTTTGTTGTTGTTACTACAACTTATTCCAAGGAGAGTTACCAATCCTCTAATAACTCGTCTTAGCTCATATTGTAAGATAAACAATAAATTGAACTCGTAATCAAAAAAGAGTGTTAAGCTTTTAAACAACTGTATTTTTCATATATAACAACAAAATATATACAGCAAATCAAACCCAAGAACAATTATAAAACAATATTAATTCTGATCGTTTCAGGCTTTAATATATCTATAAATATATGTAAATTAAATACTCAGGAATGGTAACAAAATTTTTGGAATGACAGATAATAATAACAATAATATATTACTTCACCAAACTTAATAAAACCTTATGTTCACTAAATAATATTTTAATCCCAACTCTCATAAAACTACAGTTCATTATAATAATATCTGTTAACAAATCTATTACCGTATTTAACTGTAACCACAAATTATAACGTAATTAAGTGAATCTAACTTATTCTATAAAACAAATAAAATATAACACTCGACACCCTCCACTTATGAAATCACAAAATTAACAACTGTGTAGAAATAGTTAATACTTAAACTAATATATTTTATAATTAAGTCTTTAGAATTTTTTACTCTTCATCATGGTTTTGCTAAATTTAATCACTATTCTTGATATAAAAAATCACTTCAACATTTATTATCTATGGTATAAAACTTTTACTATGCAGTATCATTATTGTACAATTTTACTATTTACACATTATTTTACAATTCTGGAAGACTTTTTATAATTAACTTTGATTCAATGCTAGTGATTACTAATATAACTATCCTTTCAACAACTAAATCATTAAAGCATGCTATCAAAATTTGAGGCAAGTCGATAACATGTAAATATATTACTTGAGTGATACTTTAACAAACATCAAATTTGACTAAAGTATCAATATTAGTTTAATTCTTATTTTAACCCATATTAGCCAGTACTTTTCTATATCTTTGTTAAAGTTGTATGTGACTGCATTTCAAAACTAGATAGTATATTTGATATATTATTCAATATATTACAAATTATACAAGTAAAAACTTCTATGCAAATTATCACAAAAACAATGTATCTTTGCATTTGACACATCATCGAGAATATTTTTAATTTTTTATTGTGACTCGTGAGTTAAGAAAATAGTTGCAGGTTCTATAGAAAGTAGTTGCAGGTTTTGTAGAAATGTTCAAAATAAATATTGTCAATATGACAAAAAAATTGTTAGTCAATCACCAGTTTTTAATTGCATTTGTCATCTTAAGCAATATTCTAAAACTATTTATTAATAAACACATTTTACAAATACCTCGCTCATATTAATTGAAATGTTGAAAAAAACATAAAAGTTATGCAATTTAGCAAAAACAAAGAACATCATAATTATATTTCACATTCAATATCAATTTAAAAGTAGATCAAATGGCTTAGAGCATTTTATTGTTAGGAACACTAATAAATTATTTTGATCCAGTTTGCTTAATACTTTAATCACATACTTTTAGATTTAATATTTTTATAAAAGGTCAATGTATCATGCCGATTATTAACAACACGTTCTGCTATTGGTAATGATCATTATTATAATTTTGTCTAAATTAGTCAAACATCAAAAATTTGTCTAAATTAGTTCATTGAAAACAAACTAATGGTTTAAATATAATAGATATAGTAAATAAATTCATATACATCAGCTATAGATTTTGGTTATACTTTTTGACTTCATGATTAAAATTTACAACATTGCACTTAGTTACTTATTTTCTTTATTGCACATTCAGTATTTAATAAATTGACCTTTCGAATAAAAAATATCCGTTAAGCAAGATTTATGAAGATTAATATTACATCAGTTTATTAAAGCACTTAAATATTGAGTAATTTATTATTTCTTCTAATAACAGTAAAAAGGTTTTGACAAAAAATATTTTTTCTATGAAAATGCACTATACGTATTTTTCGATTTTGAAATAATATTGTGGAGCAAAGCTGAATGTAATCTGAAATATATAGTTTCTATTATTACTATTATCATAGCACAAACCTTTTTTGAACTACAAACTAAAATATTTTATAGATAACATTTTATAAATTAAGATTTCAAATATAAGGAATCTATGACCAATGTATTAAATGTTATGAAACCTCTCATGCAATTTGCATTTGATAATATTTAGGCCTACAATAATAAGGCATTTTTATAATACTTAGATGATATAATGACAATATAATTTCAAGATGATTGTCGTCATCAACATAAACAAATATATATATATATATATATATATATATATATATATATATATATATATATATATATAGTGTGTATGTGAGGGACTAGAATGCTGTTGATATGCCACAAGAGACATTCAGTAACCTGGGCTGTAAGAATATAGTATACTATTAGGTACAAAAAAAAATGTTTGAACTATTTTGAATTAGTTCTGGTCAAAAAATTAACAGAAATATAGCACAGAAGCCCACATTAAAAATTCTACAGGTGCTATTGTCCGATCACATCAAGGAGATTTATATTCCATATATATTTCTACTTGGTGATTTTGAGTACAGAAATTATTGTACTATAATTATTGTAATGAAGAAGTAGCAATGACCAAAACTTTTCATAAAACATCAATTAAATGAATAAAAAGATAAAACACAATATCATCAAATATTCTTAATAATATGGTGTCATATGCATACTTAATAATGAAAACTTTATTCAAGTATTATAAATTTCTTCCAAACTCTCCTCCAAAATCGTACTAAAACACAAACTGCATTCTAATCCAACATACAATCACATATATATATACATATTGTTTTTGCTAATATTATAATAAACGAGTAACATTAACTTTTCAATCTATTATAATATACAATTATAACTAAAATTACATTATGTATTGATAGTGAAATTTAACAAGAAAATATCAAAGTTTAAAATTTGTCAACAATTTGATATTTTGTTATTCAAACTTTCATCAAAATTTGTAGAAAGCTATTTTCCTAGTGAACATACCTGTAATGCTGATATTTTAAACAGCTATTTTAAATACAAATAACTTGTTGCTGTAAATGATATATGCAAAATTTTTCTTGTAAATTGATATACATCAATCGAGGTTGTTATGAAAACAAATCGCATTTTATATTTAAATTTGCATAATACAATAAAGAAACATTCAGCCTCACTTATTGCATACAGGATTCTAAAAAGTAATTATCAGTAAATAATATTCAACAAGGTTTTGAATGCAATTTCTTATTAATAATATTATGATTGGTACCATAATATTCCATGCAAAAATTCCAGTTATTCAAAACAGGTGATGTTTACAATAACGTGAAGAAAAATTTAACTTAAATTTTTATTATTAATAAATGTTCTAATATTGAGCACTAGGATGTGAGCACTGATACACAGCTTTTAGTAATTATTCTAACATAATCGAATAATTCATATAAAAAACATTTAACACTTAAGATTTAGTTGTAATATATATATATATATATATATATATATATATATATATATATATATATACATACATATATTGTTTAAATTTTATTTGCAATATATTTATTAAATATTGCATATACATATATTTCAGTGCAGCAAATGTTAAGGCACTTATGAAAAGACACTATTCAAAATCTGGTTTATAATTGGCAGTTATTGACAGCCATTTGATTATTACAAAATACATATAAAACTAAAGTGTTTGTTCAATGAATTATTAAATTGAACTCTTCATACAAATGTGATGTAAAATTGCAAACATCAATCTTGATAAATTGTACAATCAATTTTGCACAACTCAATTGCTTTTGTACTACTGATAATTTTCGCCTATTACCAGTAAAAGAAACAATCAAAAAGTTGAATCAGTTTCTAAAGAAGGTTCTTGTTTGAAATTCATTTTATATGCTACATCATCCAAATTGTGCAAATGATTATTATTTGATTGTAATTCCTGCATACTGCCACTTCGGACACTTGGTATATCGCAAATTATTTGAGCAGGATGAATTGGGGCCAGATCTGGGCTGGATATCTGATGATCTGATACTGTTGGGCTATGGCTGCCCGATGGACTGCCTGGAGAATTAGTGCTGGGACTTTGGTAGTCGTTTACCATAGGAACTGGCGATACATTTGATGTGTTTGAATCAGGAGTAGCTCCTTGAACAAATTAAAATAAGCCTTTCAATTTCCTCAACATATAAATTTGTTAGCATGATAAAAAAAACAAACTAAATAGCAGTGTCGTCCAAATGGAGCTCATGACGAGTATATTCGTCAATCAAAGAGTGAACAGCGCTGGCAAAGAATTGAATGAAGAAGTTGGGTTTGGTTCACAAAGTAGAAAGATGTTTTTACTATATTTCATTTATTTGTTACCATTAGCATTTATAACATAAATATTAAACTAAAAACGAGTTAAACTTAATATAATATCATACATGCAAATGTAGTTACTTACATATATATACTTACATATATATTATAGTTTATTTGATGAAAAGCAAAACTATTTTAAATAATCAGTAAAATGTTATTTAAATAGCTGAATCTTAATTCTTAATTGATTAGAATATATTATTTCAACATGTTGGAAAGATCATGCAACTTGCTTCAAGTTAAAAAGCCACTAGCAACTATTTATTTTATAATTTATATTATTTATTATATTTATATTTATACAGTCATAGCCACAAAAATAGCAAATGGTCACACCGTTTTATACGCATGATGAATATACTGGCCAATATATGCCAATATATAAAATTCTGCCACTTCTACATGACAAGTTTGTTCATCAATCACAGTTCATCAGAACATATTCTCAAATTTCAGCATATTTGGAATATTTTGAGACTATGCCGGTATCAAATAGTAGTTGTAAATAGCTTAAAAAATCGACTTGATAGTTAGGAATTGAGATTTAGCTATTCAGAAGAAAAATTTTAACCGTTCATTTCAAAACTTGTCGATGATATTTTCAAATGGACTCATAATATCTATAATAATATTAATTTAATTTAATTTATTTAATACATTTCATTCTAAAAATGTATTTTATATTATGTAAGAGTGCACGTCAACAGTGATCAGTACAAACACAGAAGTAGATATATATGTTTGTGCGATGCATGTTCTAAGAAAGCGTAATATATGTTTAAATTAATCAAGAAAGTAAAATTTTGTAATAAAATTTTCAATTTTGTAAAATAAACCCATCTTTTCATCCGATATTTTACCAGCGCAACATACTGTGTTGTTGACAAATATACTCGTCATGACTAGATACTTACGACACAAAACAGTGCGCCCTATGTAATGGGCGCACCACAGTTAACTGGTGCGCCCAGTACTTGAAACCAACATAAATTTCCATAATTTAATTCTTTCTTGAATCACCCAAGTTCTTAACTTAAGTATTCATAATTAAACTAAATATAAAAAATCTAATAAGCCATGCAAAGATACTCACCACCAAGTAACATTTCTTGCAATAAGCTGTCTATGTGGGCAACTCCAAAAAGTTTGGCAAATTGAATTTGTTCAATCATCTGCCATGTGATTGACTGAAGTGCTGGTAGCGTTAACAATATTTCACCAAATCGTCCTCTAGAATCGTACTGTCGATCACTAATATAGTCCTCTAGGTTAATTTGAATTTGGTATCTAAGAGCTTTTATGCGATTGGGTTCGCTAAGTCCTTTTGCATCTGTAACATAAAAGAAAATGTAACAAAAAATCTATTGAATTATCTCCCTAGTTTATATTCTTTTCAACTTTCCGTAGGGTACGTTATTGTAATCGTCCAAAAATCGAAATTGAATTTTTTTGCATATATTCGCGTTTTGAAGGTTTCTGAACATTTTGGCATACCTTAGAAAAAATAAATATGTGTGTGCAGTGGCGGCGCTAGACCATTCGTGGGCGTCGGCGAAATTCGTTTGCGAGGCCCTTCTTTTTTGCCAGTTGCAAGTTGACTAGTGGTACATGGCATCGTGCCTAAAGGCAAATTGCTGAAACTTGTCGTGCCGTAATTTAAATTTTTGAAAAGCTTTAAAAAAATTTGAAAAGTGAAAGAAATTGACTTTTTTTAATTTGAAATATTTTGTTGAAAATTTCGAACTTTTTTCAAAGCAATCACGTTGCGTTAGCTGCTTAGAGACGAAATATCGAAGCGCGTAAACACCGCGTTGCAGTCTAACTTAACTCACTATTAATTAAAATCTTTATAAAATATCTGATAATTTGATGTGCATATGCCAAATGGCATTTGTTGTGCTTTATTTACTGGACTTCCAAAACCGCTAGACCTGCCTTCCTAAAAATGTAATTAGTTTAGCACTTTTTGCCCCGTATCTTCAAAACGGCTTCTCCTGCCTTTGCCAAAAACTAATCAGCACGTCTTCTTACCTTCAATACATGTCAAATGTTTTCTGAATTTTTCAAATTGGTTGATCCATTTTCGCGAAATCGTCGACAAAAATTTGCCAAAATGTTCAGAAATCTTTGAAGATATATAAAAATTTCTGTTTTAGATTTTTTTGCGATTACTATAACTGTATATGAGATTTTTTTAGTCAGATAAATACACCAATTGAAATAGACAAAAATTACACAAGTTAAAATAAACAAACTCTTCGGCAAAAATGGTTCTCCAGCTATTAGAAAAGCACTGAAATTAAATAATTATCGCGAAAAAGTTTCCTTTTGCCCAACCATTTGAGTAGCAAATTTTATGTTTTTTCGATCATTATGAATAAAAAATGGTTGGAAATCACCGACTTAATAACTAATTAGACAAAAATTTTGCAATCTGCAAGTGATTAATTAGATTTAAAAAAATCTATGTTCATACTAATTTGAGTACA
>NW_020538040.1:136572082-136593355 GCF_003426905.1 Ctenocephalides felis
TTACTCTATTTTGATTATTTTTCTTGTGCTATTAAAAATATTTTTTATAAATAAAGCAATGATACATGGCATCGTGCTTTAAGGCAACTTGATGAAACTTCTCGCACCAAAAGTTAAAATTTATAAAATCTTAAAAAATTTTTGAACTTTGAAAATATTAGATTTTTTTGAATTTTAAAATATAAAAATCTGAAATTTTATTTTTTATTTTGAATTTTTTTAAATTTTGAACTTTTTGTCGAAGCAATCGCGCTGCGTAGCTTTTTTTAAATTAAGCGCTGCGTCGCAGTCTAATAGATAAACATCAGTATAGAACTAATAGCAATGTAAACAAAATTTGTGCTTATTAAAATCTTTATGAATATTTAATAATTTAATGTGCATATGGCTAATGATTATTTTTGATTGCCATATGCATTTTTTTTTAAACTTTTCTAATCAATCTCCGAAACCGCTGGACTTGCCTTTCCAAAAATTTAATCAGTTCTTTATTTTGTCAATACAAACAAAATGTTTTTTGAATCATTCAAATCGGACGCTCCGTTATCTCAAAAACTGAATCACAATTTGTGCCACTTTTTGTCCCGTATCTTGGAAACGACTGGATCTGCCAATGCCAAAAAGTAATCAGCATATCTCCCCATCAATACGAATCGAATGTTTGATCGTTTGATCCGTGTTCCCACACACATACATCCATTATTTCTAACGTATGCCAAAATGTTAAGAAACCTCTGAAACGTAAAGATATATATAAAATTTTATATTCGTTTTTTTTTGCAATACTATAACTATAACTTATCCCGGTGTAAGGATTAAATATTTTCAAAAAAATCAATATATAACTAAACAAAAATTTCAAACTCTTCAAAAAAAAATTTTTCAGATTTCTCAAAAATCTATTTTTTCAGATTTTCAAAAATTGTAAAGCTTTTCTAAACATTTTAATAATTGGTACGGGAAGTTTCCAGTAACCATGCCATGCACTACTAGTTTGCAGTTTTTTTTTTAATTATTATATTCGTTTTAAAATGGTATACAAATTGTTGCTAAGGAAATTTAATGCATACTCGTTGCACACATTTTTTAAAAATAAAATAGAAAATTTTTGCTGAGGTAGTTTAATGCATAATTGGTTTCAGTAGATGATCATTAAGTCTTACTATATAACGTGAAAATAAATTCAAATTTTACCAATATTTACGTTTTTATTTTTAACTTTTTTTATTATTTTTATTTTAATTATATTTGAGTAATATTTGTTTTATTTATTAATATATGCTAACATTATCATTTACTCGTAGTTTACAGTAATAGTTTTGCTATGGGTTTTTGGGCAAAGTTATGAAATGTTACTAATTTGAATTTCAGTTTTTGTAATACAAAGTTTAATAAAGTAGCCATATTTTTAAGAGTTAAAGAAATTTAGAAAACCATTTGTTTACTGTGAATTTTGATTTCTTTCGTTACTTCAACTTCGATTTGAGAAAATTTACTACTTTATTTCTAAAATTAACAATTTTCCGGATGAATTTTCAAAAGCTGCGTGAATTATTGAAAATTTTATTCTATTAGTTAATTATGTTAGTAAATTTACTTTTTAACTGAACAATCAAGTCAAAAACCATTAATTCCAAGACCAACAAAGTTTACAAAAACTTCTCTTAATCATTAATACATAATACTTAATCATATCTACAATTATCTGTTACTAATAAATTCTTCGTTCTGTGCGTATTAGAAAAAAGTGTACAAATTCAAGGTGAAAACCTTGAATGAATTTTTAACTTATGCGCGAAATCACCAATATATACTGATGAGTTTTTAATTAATACGCCAACTGTGAAAAATTTCACTAATTTAAGGTAAAATATTGCTGATTCATTGAGAAATTTTTGAAAACTGAATAACTAAAGCAGTAGTAAACTGACTAATTTTTTTATTAGTAGTAGGGGAGACTGGGTACGATTGAGCCACTTTGTTTTTGATCAGGTATAATTTTGTCAATTTACTAGTTAGCTGGGTTGAAGGGAAATTAATTGGTAATTTGAACATTTGTCTACGTAGAAATAGTAATTGCTGACCTTAAATACAATGGATTTAAGGACATTATTTAGTATATTATTATGTTAATTAATTTATGGATTAGTCATAAAATCAAATCATACAAGAAAGGAGCGAGTCAATACAAGTTAAAAATCGATAGTTATAAACACCAAAATAATTTATAACGACTTTTATTGTCTGAAATATCCAACACAGAGCAACATAATCATTTAAGCAAAGCTTATGAATATAATATAGCAATATATAACAAAACATATTTTTTTTTTACAAAAATAACAAGAAATCTTCGTTAAATCTTTTCTTTTTGTATTGAATTTTTTTCCCTTTCTCTTTCGTATTTTGTCTAATTTAATTTAATTTCTTTATTTGTTTAATCATCATTAAAAGCGACGCGGTCTACGGATCATGTTAATGTAGGGTGCTGATTCAATGCAATAATGGAAACTTGTTCGAACAAACATACTTCATCTTTCTCTTTTTGGACCTTATCCTAAAATCAGTATAGTTTAGCTATTATGATGACTGTCACTACCGTACCCTGACACAGTCGTACTCTTATTAACTTTCCGTAGGGTAAATCGAAAATGAAAATTTTGGCATATCTTCACGTTTCAGAGGTTTCTGAACATTTTTGCATACCTCAGAAAAAATGGATGTGTGTGTGCGTGTTTTGTATGTCCGAATTTTTTCGTCGCACGGATCAACTGATTTGAATGATTCAAAAAACATTCGATTCCTATTGATAAGGAGATGTGCTGATTAGTTTTTGGCAGGCAGCTCCAGCCGTTACGGAGATACGGAGCAAAGAGTGCAGAAAATAGAAATCGAGTTTTTGAGAGAACGGAGCATCCGATTTGAATGATCTAAAAAACATTCAATTTGTAATGAAAGGGAGAAAAGGTGATTAGTTTTTGACCGAGGCAGGTCCTGCCGATACATAGCTAAATGTACAAAAAATGGCAGTTTTTGAGAGAACTAAGCATCCGATTTGAATGATTCAAAAAACTTTCTGCTTCTGTTAGCAAAACAATTGCCTTTGAAAACAAATATTTAAATATATATATATATATATATATATATATATATATATATCGAAAATAATTCAGATTTTAATTTTAATTCTGGCTGAAGTTCTAAAGCTCACTTATATTCTTTAAATAAATAATTTTAACTTTGTAATTCAGTTTTATATAATTCTTATGAATATTAGACAATGTTACAGTATTTATAATAATCTATTCGAAAACATTTAATATTCCTCGAACATTTCGTTACGGTACGGTAAGTTTCAGCAATTTGCCAAGGCACGATGCCATATACCACTAGTTATTTTTGAAATAGCAAATAAACTAGAAAATTACATAGAATAGAATTTTATTCTTTAGACAATTATTATAAATTTTATTTATTTTTTATTATGAGTTATAACCCCGACCGTATATTTTATTTTATTATTTCACCGCTAATTAAATTAAATTAATTTCTAAATGTTCTTATGCGGCTCTGGAAGTTTCACGTAAATTTGTGTGTTTTCTATGAGTCAAATATCTCGAAATTTACACGACTCTCATTAAACCGGATTTTATGCAGGAATTTAATTAATACATTTATTGATAGTGCATATTGATATATTAAGTTCGATTTGAATTACTGACCAAACATATCATAAATCAGAAATGTTGACAAATCAAAAATATAAATATATGTGAAGTGTAAAATTATAAAAGGAATTATTTTTTAAAGATTGACGTTTTCATTTCTACATATTCATAAAAATATTTTTGCGTTGTTTGCCTTTTTTATAAACCTGTATGTGCTGATCATGATATTAGTAAATCAAATATAAGCGAAATATATATGTAACTAGATCACTTTGTCACACATCAAAATTGATTATTGAGAAAGATGTCAGTCACATTCATTCATTCATATATTTATTTGTTCATAAGCAAACTATAATCAATATCAATAAATATTATTTTATACTCTCTCAAGCTATTTTTCAATAATAAGCAATTAAAGTTTCATACTAAAACAAGTATTTTAGTAGCTGACGGCAGACAATTCTATTTTGCAATAATTAAGGAAAAAATATATAATAAAATACATAATTAAATATAAATTTCAATGTTTTTTTTTTCATTGTAAAGTTCAATCAATTTTTTATGCAAAATAGTAATCAAATTACTAATCTAAATTTAGAAAATAAAAATAATGTTTGTTAATGAGTAATAATGTTGTCTATGATTTTGAACTAAATGCATTTATGAAAAGTAACATATTACAGTATTTTGTAGAAAAAAATAAAAATTTTAAACTAGTGGTTTATGACATCTTGGTTTAAGGCAAATTGCTGGAACTTCCCGTACATTAATGAAATATTCAAAGAATATTAAATGTTTCCTGATATATTATTATAAGCATTGATACTTTTATAGGCAAAATATAAGAGCTAACAGATATTATCTTATATTTTAATGACAAAATATAAGAGCTATAAGAGCTATAACTTTTATTGGTATTTTTTAGACAAAATATAAGACCTTATAAATTACAGGACGACGTTTATTTAACTTAATTAATCGTCTTTAAAATGAAGGACATTGTCTAATATTTATAAGAATTATATAAACTGAATTGTATAGTTAAAATTAATTATTTGAAGTATATAAGTGATGCTTAGAATATAAATATATTTTTTTGGAAATAAAATAATAAAAAAAAAATTTTCTACAAAAGCAATCGTTTCGTCAATACAAGCACAAAGTTTATTAAATCATTGAAATCGGATGCTTGGTTTTAAAAAAAAAACTGCCATTTTTTGCACATTTAGCTCCGTATCTCCGAAACAGCGGGACCTGCCTTTGCCAAAATCTATTTATCACTTCTTCTCATCATTACAAATTGATTGTTTTTCAGATCATTCAAATCGGATGCTCCGTTCTCTCATAAACTCGATTTCCATTTTCTGCCCTCTTTGTTTTGTATCTCCGAAACGGCTTGACCAATTTTTGCGTATCAATAGGAATCGATTATATTTGAATCACTCAAATCGGTTATTTCGTACGCCCGGAATCGTCGACGGAAAATTGTATCCACACTTACACACACATTCATTTTTCTGAAGTATACCAAAATGTTCAGAAACCTCTGAAACGTAAAGATTTTCAATTTCGATTTTAGAACGGTTACAATAACTTACCTTACAGAAAGTTAATAAGCTTTCGCAGGTTTTCCAGTAAATAGTAAAAAGTTTTTTGTTATTGCAAATGAAAAAACAATTGGGATCGAAAAGGTCAAACATTGATTTAATCTATATTTTAAACTGGAAGATGTTTCAAAACTTGTACTATTGACTACTATTTTTAACTTCCCGTTTTAACACTATGCTTTAAATACAACTCTTTGTAATAAGGTAGAATTATGTTCATAAATGTAGAGAAAAATTCTTCTAATGATGTTTTTAAATTTTTGATCTTATGTAGTTCTTATATAAAAATCATACATATTTTGGAATTCTCGGCCTAATTAGATACACTTTCTTCAAACTTCATAAATTGTAATCGAAAATACTGTGGCATATATACAGTAGATAATATAATGATAATAATAATAATAATAATAATACTAATATTAAATAGTAGTTTTTCCAAAGGCAGGTCCATGGTGTGAGAGCGCAACAAGTTAATTATTCTCTTTTCCTTCTTTATTTATTATTTCTATTACCATTAATTTTACATTACAATTACTTTTTTCCGCACTTATGAATTTTCCTTTACATACTTCTTCTTCACTTCCTGATCCTGTTGCTTCGACTTTCAGTTCCCTGTATTCTTTTATCTCATCAATCATGTACATTCTTCTTCTCTCAGCCTTTTAGTCCTTCTATTTTACCTTCTTCGACGTCGGGTAGAAACCACTTTTTTGTAGAATGGTTTCGATCCAGTTGCCTTTTCTTTTAATGATCGTGCCCAATATAATAATATACACTAATAATGATAATAATTCAATTTAAAAAATTGAAATTTCTAGGAGTTTAAAATATTTCACGAGTTTTAATACATTTCCATACATTTTGATTATTTACTCTTTATTATGTACCTTTATTTTTATTATTATTAAATAATGTTTATTTATAAAATAAAATGTTATAAAAAAAATGAATAAAAATTCATTAGTACAAAATTCTATTCAAGACAAATATAATTTTATTAAAAAAACATTTAGAAAAAAATAATTGACAATGAGTAAAGAAACTATGCAAACCATCAAAATTATACTCGTATATGGCATAGGAATGAGAATTGAATACAATCAAAGAAAATTGTAACTTGTTACAAAATTCTGTCTCATTGCGTTGTTTATTTTATGTAGTTGATTTTATCAAAAACAAATTCCATTTCTGATGCAATTATTAATAATACATCATTTTGTTTTGGCATGTTGATCATTTTCTGTTTGATGTATATCGATGCAATTTCATAATCGTCTGATGATAATGACATAAGGTTAAACGACCAACTCGTCTGGAATTTGTTTCGTTAATTAGATTCATTTAATTGATCTATGAAAATCGAGAATTAATATTCAAGCATAAATAATTTTCACATAAAAATTATTCCTTTAGTTGCTATCTAAAAACTTTCTATTTCTGTCTATTTAACACGTTAAGGTATAAATAGCGAATGTTATTCTCAACATCAAAAAGAAAAAAAAGAAATTATTTTAATCTTAAATTAAATTGAATATTTTTTGGAAATATTTTTTTTATTTGAAAGTACAATTTTCTCTGAATATAACATTTTTGTTGAAGTTTTCAGAATTATCCGGGCATGAAATTCTCTATATTTTGGATTATCTTGCTTTCTCAGTAGACATAATCAGCTTTTTTTTTATTATCAGCTTTCCGAAGGAAAAATTTATATTTACATGGAAAAATCCGACTTGCTAAAATTGTTTTCTCGATGTTTTAAGTCATTCTGAAACGTTTGAGACCAATTTCGGAAAAGTGTATGTGTTTGTTGGAGCCGATTTTTGACTTTTCGCCGATGTTTTCTAAAAAACGACTGAACCAATTTCAAAAATTTGATAGTTGGCTATGTACATCTAATTTGAATAATGATAATTTTTATTTTCTGTATACATTTATTTTGATGCAAATATGAAGCTTGTTTTTTAACTTCCCGTAGGGTAAGTTATTGTAATGGGCCGAAAATCGGAATTGAAAATTTTTACATTTCTCGACGTTTTGAAGGTTTCTGAACGTTTTGGCATACCTCAGAAAAAATGGATGTGTGTGTGTGTGTGTGTATGTGTGTGTGTGTGTATGTATGTATGGATACAAATTTCCAGTCACGTTTTAGGGCGAACGGATCAACCGATTTGAATGGTTCAAAAAACATTCGATTCCTATTGATAGGGAAAAGAGCTGATTAGTTTTTGGCAAAGGCAGGTCCAGCCGTTTCGGAGATACGGAGCAAAAAGTGCAGAAAATAAAAATCGAATTTTTGAGAGAACGGAGTATCCGATTTGAATGATCTAAAAAACATTCAATTAGTAATGATTGGGAGAAGTGTTTATTAGTTTTTGGCAAAGGCAGGCCCAACCATTCCGAAGATACGGAGCTAAATATGTAAAAAATGGCAGTTTTTGAGAGAACTAAGCGTCCGATTTAAATGATTCAAAGAACTTTCTGCTTTTGTTAACAAAGCAGAAAGTTAACAAAATAATTGATTTTGGGAAAAAAAATTTTGTTCCAACTTTTTTTTTTTTTTTGTATATCGAAAATATTTCAGATTTTATTTTTAATTCTGACTATAGTTCTAATATACTATACAAATAAATTCAACTCTGCAATTCAGTTTATATAATTCTTGTAAATATTAGGCAATGTTACAATATTTATAATAATCTATTTGAAAACATTCAGTATTCCTCGAACATTTCGTTACGGTACGGGAAGTTCCAGCAATTTGCCTTATGGCACGATGCCATATTTGCCTCAAGACAGAATTCCACTTACAGCTAGTTTTGCATTTTATTGTCTTCTGATATGGTATCATTTTGCCACCATTATATATATATATATATATATATATATATATATATATACATGATTATATTTATATCACATATACAGCCTTGACTTAATTATTTCGATATGCAATTCTTTGATTCTGGGACGTTCTTAGTTAGTGTAGAAAGCTGTAAATATTTTTTTTAATTCCAATATGATCATTTCCAATTAGTAATTTGATGCTAATGACCAGCACATATCTTAATTATTCTGATGCAAAATTATTGATGTATTGTTTAAACTGGCGAATTATATAGAGATAGCATTTCATTTTTTAGAGAATTATTTGTAGGTTCTGATCTTGATAATACATATTTTATATAAATATTTAGTCACAAAATTCATGATGACACCAAACCAGACCCAAAATTGACAACTTTTAGTATCGAAACGAAACACTTGGATTAAAATGATTTTGGCGTTAGTAACATGTTTTTTTTCTAATTGTTACGGTGTGAAATTATTGATATACTATTACATAAGGATTTTCTTCCTCTTCTGGTGATTTTTTCTTGATTTGCTCATTTGTGATATGTGTAGACTAAATATAAAGTCAAGTGCATAGTTCAAATCGGTTAGAAAATCAAAATATAAACATAAAAAGAGTGCGCGTAAGGTTCACACGCGATTGAAGTAAAACTTATTTGCTACTGTACAAGATGGCATATGGTAAAAATAAATGCATTATATAACAATTTTGAATAATGTTTATTAGTAATATGGTAACACTCGTGATGCACACATTTATTAGTGTCAACCATTATACACATTAATATAATGATAAATTATAAATTATATATTTATAATAGCATTAAAAATATATATAATATTTAAAAACAATAATGTAATTAAAATCATACTTCAAATATGACATGATCGGTTTGTCATTGTAATTAGCATTTAGAAATGAACATTCATTAGAAAAATGAAGTAATTGTTGATTAATAAATTCTATAATATTTGTTCACACAGTGGATTATGTTGAATAACACGACTGTATTCACATACACGACGACTAATCACAATCGATCGGTATAGAAATGATATCATCGAGAGCGAATGACGAATCATTGGCACTCGACTCGGCAGTAACGCACTTCCGTTGCATTTGTACGGATTTACGACCAAGTCGCGCCTAAAGAAGTTTTACTTCAAAAACATAGTCAGTATTAGATTAATTCACTTAAGTATTATAAAAATATAAATCAAAACTAAAAATTTATGATAAATTCTAATAAAAAAAATCATAGGAAATTCTAATAATAGAGTAAAGATGTTAAAGGAATAAAATATTTACAAAGAGCCGCAAGGCCGCTAAACTGACAGACATGGGCAAAATTAAAACAATGAACTTTATGGTTGAGTAGTCCAGGGAGGTGAATTGCCTTGGTCTAAGCCTGGACAGGAAACTCAGCTTCACCAAACATGCAATCTTCAAAATTGAACAGACGTTGATGAATTTGATGAGACATCTCTTGAACCATAAAGCCCGCTGAGCATTAAAAAACAAATGGACAAAATATTTAACACTAATTCGACCGATATCGTTGTACGCTGCTCCCGAAAGCGACTACAAGGACGAATTCACGGAGAATACAGACTATACAGAACAAGGCACCTTGACTAGTACTAAACTAACCGAGACACCCCCTGACGAGACACTATTATTCAACAAAATACATGCACGAACAGACGGACGTACTGAGAGCATATGACTATATAAAGAAGCTAACTGATTGTGAGAATTTTTACCTCAAATGTAGGGATCACGACAATTTAACATCCAAGCACCAACTTACAAGAATAATATTTTGGTATGGCTAGCACGTCATGTCGATCAACCCATGACGACAATTCGAACATATGAAAGGACTTGACATAATGTTTTATAATTCTTCTTAGGGAGCGTCCATTAATCACGTGAGCCGAGTTTTCAAGGATTTTTTGACCCCCCCCCCCCCCCTTTCCCCTGGTGATACATGACGATATACAAAATTAGCCCCCTCACCTAGCATCACGTTATTTTTAGTTGCTAAAAACTAATTTTTTTTATTTTTTTCTGAAAATGTTTTAATTGAAAGAAAAAATCAGTTAAAAAATAAATACACGTGATATCTTACCATATCCCCCACGTGATATTTCGTGATATATTGTCAAAACCCCCCCCCTCCCTCTAAAATCGTCACGTGATTAATGGACGCCTCCTTATCAAGAGAATTATTATAATATTTAATAATTAAAATAATCATTGATTACGATATTTAAAAAAAATCAGCATATTTTTTTTCGGAGTCTTGGTAACTGCTTTTCTTTCTTGATCACTTTCAAGAAAAAGAAATGTACTCTTATATCTATATAAGATTATAAGAGTATAATATCTTTGAGTAAAAAACTTATATATTACCCACAAATTGTAATTTACCATATACAATGTAATTAAAATACATGTAATTAAAACATGTAATTAAAATGAATTGAACAAAATTCAGTACATATATATTTCGTTTTCGAGATCAAGGTTGTCCATTTTGGGTGTCCCGGGTTTGTCCTAGCACGATAACATTATTTTCTAATTTTTATTACATCCATAAATTTTCTAAAGACAAATCGATGGTATAAAATAAACACGTTGCTATTTATCATTTGATAAATTTTCTGACTGTATTCTCACAGTTTTTGTTGATATAGAGTAAGAATGATTTTAGTATTTCTTATCTGTTGATCCGGGTCAGACGTTGATAACTCCTGGGCGTCTCTGTCCGATTAACGAACACTGGCTAACAACTTGCACGGAATATTCCAAATAATTATTTCATGCCTGGGACATTTTTGTGCTTCCTATTTTTTATCGTTATTTCTAGTCTGATAATTAATTGTTTTAATGAGACTTATCTCGATTCATGTAAACAAACATAATGTTTACATTTTTAAATTTGACTTAGAACAAAAATTATTGATAATAAAATTTTAAAATTAACATTTATTGTAATAAAGTTTAATATACTGATTTATTTAAACTGAAGGACTACTTAGTTGTATTCGCCTTTAAGATTTTTTTTCGAGTCTTCTAACAATGTCAGACATCAGCAACTAGTAGACAAATTTATTTCGGCAGTTTACATTTTTTTGTATTGTCAACGATAATTGTTGTGTAATAATTGTTTATTATTTTTGTAATAATGATAATTATTTGTACCCTACTTCCCGTATTGGAATCATCCAAAAATCGAAATTGAAAATTTTTGCATTTCTTCACGTTTCGAAGGTTTCTGAACAATTTGGCATACCTCAGAAAAAATGAATATGTGTGTATGTATGTATGGATACAATTTTTCGTCCACGTTTTCGTGCGCACGAATCAACCGATTTGAACGGTTCAAAAAGCATTCGATTCATTTTGATAGGGAAATGTGCCGATTAGTTTTTGGCAAAGGCAGGTCTAGCCGTTTCGGAGATATCGAGCTAAATGTTCAAAAATAGCATTTTTTGAGAGAACTAGGCATTCGATTTGAATGATTCAAAAAACTTTCTGCTTGTGTTGGCGAAACGATTGAACGAATTACTCAAGCTAATAAGGTTGATCCAAACTTTTCTCTATTTGCAGTTTTGTTTCTGCCCAAATGTATATCCAGATATAAGCATTTTTTTCTGGACTGGGTATTCGCTCATAATAAATTACACATAATGTGATAATAAGGGATATCTTCTTAAAATAACAGTTATCAGCGTAGATGATTTTGTGATTTATAACTTCTTGAAGTGATAAATTAATTGATTATCCAATCTGAATTGGATAGAATCAGGTAAATTTGAAGACTTGTAGGTTTTTTTTAACTCTTTCCAATATATTATTGATAGGTCTTTATCATTTTTAGGACACATTCGTAGAAAAGTAACAATAAAGTGTTACTTATTTTTCCCTAATGCGTAGTCTTTTTTATTTAATTGATACTGTGTAAGTTTTAGATATTTTACGTGATTCTGTATCATCTGCGAAACTCATTTTTCAAAGGTATAATCATTATATTAGAATGTTATCCATGTAGATTTGAATAACAGGCAACAGAGTATAATAGGATATGACCATTATGCCTAAGTAATGAGTAACTAAAATGAATTGTGTAAAAGTACAACTATATAGGCAATACTTCTGCAAAATGGCTTGACCGATTTTTAGGAAATCTTAGAATCTTGTTCAGTATGACTCTGCTATATCCGCTAAAACATTTTTAAAATTCTAAGACAATTTTTAGATATCGGCCACGAAATGGTTATCACGATAAAACTACATGCATCATATTATTTTATGAAATCTAAGCATAACACAACTTTATTCAAACATTATGTTCGGATTTTGCTCCGTAATTCACAAATTAATGAATTATTTTAAAAAAAACGGGGTGATAATATATAAAATCCTTGAATATCCAAAACTGCCAATTTAATTGGAATGCTCAAATAAATCCGTTTATGATTAGACAGGTTTCCCTTGACTATTATCAAGCACCAAGAATATTTAGGGAATGCTTTGCAATGGGTCAACCGCCCATACCATGTGTGTTAACTGGCCTTTTCATTGATTTACCATATACTTTGAGAATCAGTTAGTCATTTTTATACTAATTTTTTGTAGAATTACATATTTTCTTTCAAAGTTACTAATTTTTAAATTTGGCTAAAGGGATAAATTGGAATATGGTAGAGCGGGGCACCGCAAATAAACAGGTCTAACAGAGACCATCACCATTATCTTAAAAACAAGTGAAGTATTTTTGGGCGTAAGAGATTTTTAACAATACTATTTTAAAGTAGAGGTCGAAAGGTAAGTAACTATCCATCGTCTTAAATCGAACGAAAAAAATAATGGGAAGGTTTCCTTGCCCCATGTACCTAGGTGGCTTCATCATAAATTAAATACTCAGACATAGTCAGGAGTATAGCAACAGTCTAATTGAATATCTAAGTAGCCTAATAAGGAAGTTGATAGATCGATTTATAACAGAAGAATTATAAAAAATAACTACGTATTTTAAATCTACTATTGAGTAAAAATCCATTTTATTCAATGAATTTTACTCAATTTTCTGTTGTTCTTTCTTATAGTATATCATCACTGAAAAGACCTGCATCACTGGTTGTAGTTCTTATATTTTTTTAATACTGGGCAATTGAAATTCTCAATTAGAAATATCAACCTTTCAGCGGAAATTAGTCGAACTTTTAATAGCAACCGGTACTTCAAGTATCCTCACTAAACTATTCAAATATGTACTGCACTATTCTTCTTTTATCAAATGCAGTGTTCCTAAAATGCTTGTTAATTATTCTCTATAAAATATATTCGTCATCAGCGATATGAGCGGAAGTGTGTTAGCATTTTTAGCAAGTCATCATGTTTACAAGACTCATCACGTTCAAGAAATTTTATCTCATAATACAATTTAAAACAAATATAGTAGACCAACGGTAATCTGACAAATTTATTATATGTACGAATCATTCAAACACCAAGGTTTCCGTCCAAATACTTCTTCTAATTTCACTTATAGAGCTGTCTGTTATAAAAACTTAGTCTAGCATCTACTGCTTCCGTGTTCGATACCCATATCGGCTTCCTTGATATCAAGTAGTAGTCATCACATGATTACTTAGATTATAGATCTAAAATATGATGAGAGAGAGAAAAAAGGTTTGGTCAAAAGTACTAAATTAGTATCTTAAAATTGTATCACTATTAGAAATGACTACCTAGTTGCCTTATAATAGCCATATTTTAAATTAACAAAATAATTACTATATATCTTAATATAATAATACTAATTCAAATGATAAAAAAACATTTCATTTATGAAAGTCATCATTCAATTAAATGGCCTTGATCTTTTCATTAATAAAAACATATTTTTTTTATTTATTCTCAAACAAAACAAACTTTTAACTAGTACAAACTAGAAAATCATTGATTTTAATATTTTTCTATAATAAAGTAATTCAAGGTTGTAACACAAATCTGGTGGGTCTTATGAGGTTTTCTGAATAATTTTGCAGTCAAATTTAGTAAAAAATTGTTTTTAATTATTTGTTCTAGTTTTCATCCGGTGTACTGTTTTCTCTGCCAAATTAAAAAAATATTTCAACCCATATATTTATATCAGTTAAATTCAATGCAGAAAATATTAATGAAAATGTGTACCTTTTAAGAAACTTTTGAGCCCAGTTTTTTAATGTGCAAAATATATTTAGTAATAAGAAAATAAATTATCAGTAAATATTTAAAACACGTGTCCAGATTGATGGAACCAAAGAATAGACAAAAAATGCATATTTATAAACCGCATTTTACTATCCATGTTAATTATATGATAGATTTTTACTTTGCGTATCGTGTGTACCTACTTATTTCTAATCTCGTGAATATTTGCCTGTGCATGGAAATAAAATGTACAGATCATTATTTCAGATGGCATTTAATTTGCATAGTTACTTATTACACAACCTGATCTACAATTTTCTTATTATTTTGTTAGTCGTATGAGGAGCAGCGGTTTGCAACCTGAGGGGAATAAATAATTTGAACATTCTAACCAGATATTAGAGAATCATAATCATATACATGAACAAAGTTGTGCGTATTAAGTCTCTCCTTCGATAAGTCCTCCTTTAGCTCTTTTAGCTGTGGACTGTATTAAACACTGATTTGTTGGTTAATTTATGTATTTGTTGCAGTTCTTGTTACAATTACCGATTTATCACTAAGGTATAATTAAAGAAGATATATTTATTGATTTTTTACTACATATGTTGTTACACGGACCTTAGTTTTAGAAGTGAACAATTAGTACCATCAACTCTGCGCTACCCCCTGTACCAAGGATAGCAACCGTCCCGTGTAGAATCTCAATGCCATGAAGATCGTCACCTTCATGGCCAATATAATGATATTAAAATACGTCCGAACAAAATTATAGAAGTATTTACTAAAATTGCCAACAACCAAGTAAATTGTTAAAAACATCCAAATTTGTCATGGTGAAATATGTTGCCTAAAATACTACTACTAATGGTATGAGCCTGAACATCACCGCCGTCCAATATTTAAAAACTATTAAAAATAGTTAGGGCATGCATCTTTTGAATATATTGTTTTGTTATAGAAATTAACATCAAAATTAGGCATTAACCATTAAAATATTACAATTTAGTTAATTGTTTTATGTAAATGGTTTTAAAGCTAAGAAAGATAGAAATAATAAATAAAAGAATTTTTTATCAATTTATCAATTATTTATAAATAATTTAACCTGTACTGTAGGTAGTAAATGTAGTACTACATATAACCGACTGATATGAAGTAATCGCCAACAGTGAGTTTACGTTCGTTTATGCAGGTTAATTGTGATCTTATTTGTGAAAAGAAATTGATATGTAGTCATATCAATATAAATTATCATGTTTCAAATAGAGTTTTATTTTTGTAAGAACTTTAACCACAATGTTTCAAATTCAAATGCCGCGTTGCATGCAACCAAATATCAAGCAGTATGTTTTTCATTTTTACTTGAAAAGTAAATAAATACGTTTCCAAATGAAAATAACATTGCTGAGCGCGCTCCAGGAGATTAAAATATTACAAAAATATATTAAAATTAAAATGTCTTCACAAAATAACAATAACCATTAAAACAAATTATAGAAAGCTAAATTTCACTTCTTGTTTAAAAAAAAATCATTTATAATTTATATACATTTCAATTATAATTATTTACATATTTAACTTCCCGTAGGGTAAGTTATAGTAATCGCAAAAAATTTGGCTCAGAAAAAATCGATGTATGTATGTGTGTAGATAAAAATTTTTGTCGACGATTTTGAGAACACGGATTAACCGATTTGGGTATTTCAAAAAACATTCCGTTTGTATTGATAAGGAGGCGTGTTGATTAGTATTTGGCTGAGTCAGGCTCAGCCTTTTCGAAGATACGACACAAAAAGGACCAAAAATGATAATTCCGGAGATAACGGAGCGTCCGATTTGAATTATTCAAAAAAACATTTTATTTGAATTGACAAAATGAAGAACTGGTTATATTTTTATGAGTTTTATGTGTTTCTATAGTTATATAGAAGGTTAGATTTTTTGCTTTTTGTATTTTGTTATTGAAATGTTCCTTGGAATTGAGTTTTTCATCTAACAAGTTACTACCCTCATTTTGCCTAACAAGTTAATAGTGTCATATTAACGTAGTACTGCTTTGAATTTATATTACAGTTTAAAATATTATTTACAACCATTAATATTTCGTATCGATGCCACAGGTTGGAAACCTCTGCTTTAGAATGTGGTTATTCGGAATGAGTCGTATTCGTGTGCAAAAACTTATTTATCATTCAATAATTAAAATAAATTATAGTTTAATAATGTTGATCTTGTTTTTCTTGTCATATTCATTGTTCGCATAAAGTGTTATCAAGATAAATCGATTGCTTGGTACTTAACTTGAAAATATACTCTTGTATGTTAAGTTAACCAGTTTATCTGATATTTATTCTAAAGAAAAATGGTTCGAAGTATTTCAAGAGTTCTATGATTCAAATTAATGATATTTTCAGTTCTAGTTATGTTTATTAAAATAAGTTTAATATAACTGTTTAAACTTCGATTACAGCACTTTCAATGATGAGTGAGATTTTTTCAAACTTGTAATTTCACTCATAAAGCATTATAATGAATCTTACTGTACTGTTCCAAACTTTTCAAATGTTCCAAATTATAAGTAATCTGTAAAAAAATCCTCGAGTTGTGGTGCAAGTGGTAAAACTTTGACCTTGTAAGCACAAAGTTCCGAGTTCAATTCCCGCGTTTTATGCAAATGTTGAGAAGCAATAGTGATAATTATTTATAAATAAATAATTATATTATATAATAAATATTATATGAATCATAATTATGTTTTCTAGTGATTATCAAATCAATACTGGAATAAGTTAAAATATCATAGAGTAGAGCGGAGCACAAAGGTCCAATTTGACTTTTGGCAATTATACTGTGAAAACCAAACCAATTTCCTCAAAACAAATAACACATATGAAACAAACAATTATTTAACTATATTCAGTAAAATTCCCAGCTAATTCATCATTCTAGAACTATGTTTTTTTTGCTGTTTTTCAAAAATTTGTAACCTGGTCTTTTTTTGGACAATGGCAGGGTAAAATTGGAATGTCAGGGTGCAAACAGATCCAATTTCTTACTTTTAATTTTGAAGGGAATTTGAGAAATAATTGCTACATTATTCAACCAATGCAAATTATGAGCATTTTTACAGAGCTAACACTGCAGAGAACCTTAATCTGGTTTTCGTCAGAAATATTCATTAGCTGAGTTGGAATAACTATTAATTTAATTTATCTCTTGTGAAATTTATTTTTTAACTTAATTTACTTTTTTAATTACTATTTTTGTATTATTCACACCTTCGCCAGGGTCCCTTTTACCCTCCTAACCACATGTAAGTAAGCTTTTATAAAGGTTATATAAAACATAAAAATCATGAACTTAAAAATAACAATAAATCTTATGAAACATTTAAATAACGTATACTTAAAAATATATTAAGTTCTCGTAAACTAAACAACAGTGCTCATAACCAACACAAAAACTAACAACATCTAACAAAAACTAACACAAGAAATTACTTTTGTTTTAGAGTTTCGAACATGGTCATTTAACTCCTGATAACGGGTTAAATTGATTTAACTACACAAATTTTGCCCTTTACTTTGAAATATTGTTGTTATAAATTTTCTAACTTTGATGGTTCTTGAGATAATGGTGGTGGATCTTTTTACCCGCGGACCTTCAACTTAACTTCACTTGCTCTACCTAAATTAAAATTAGAAAAAAAATTAGAATAGAGTGGTCTTCTAATAACCAAAATCATAAAATAATTATTACAAACAATAATTATCACAGTAGCTTGTAGAATGACACATTCTGATTGCTGTTCAAAAAAAGATAACTCTTGGTCGTTAACATTATATTACAATAGAATCTCATTGTCGGAATTATTTAAACATAGGTCCAGTCAATAAATCAGAAACGGGTTTACAAATGTTAAATGTTTCTAATTGACAAACATTTATTGTGATTATGTGTAAAGAGACTAACGTCATTGAACAAGTCACAAAAATTTTTGATTGAAGTCTTTGTATTTTAATTTTACCATTTCATCATTATGCTACTCTATAGATGCGGGTATTTTTTCACTTTGAAAGACATATGTTTGTCATTCTTTCCCATAATATTTACCATGACAAATATGGTGTTTTTTATATTAGATAATATTTTAGATTATTCACTTAAAGACATTTTTATTCTTTCGAAAATAAAAATTGAAAATGAATTTTTTTGCATATCTTTACATTACAAAGCCTTTTGAAGATTTGGGCAAACCTTACAAAAATTGGATGTATGTGCGAGCGTTTGTGTGTGTGTGCGGATACCAGAGCACGGATCAACCGATTTGAATGATTAAAAAAACATCCGATTCCTATTAATGGGGAGGCGTGCTGATTCGATTTTGGCAAAGGCAGGTCTAGCCGTTTCGAAGATACGGCACAAAAAGTGCCAAAATTGGTGATTCAGTTTTTAAGAGAACGGAGCGTCCTATTTCAATTATTCAATAAACATTTCACTTGTATTGACAGAATGAAGAATTGATTGAATTTTTTGGAAGGCAGGTCCAGCGGTTTTGGAGATCCAGAAAAAAAGTTAAAAAATATACCATTTGGTGGTAAAAATGGTCATTAGACATCTGCATATCTAATTGTCCGATATTTTATAGAGGTTATAATAATAATCTGATTTCTTCGACTTGAAGGAGTTTCAAAATTAAAATTACGCACGAGAAGTTTCAGCAATTTGCTTTAAGGCACGATGCAATGCACTACTAATTTTATATATAAATCTAGAGTTTTGTACTAATATTATACAAGGATTTTAAAATATTAGCCAATGAAATGATTTCGGAAAGATTATCAACTCTGATTATATAGCCATATAATAATAATATTCAAAAATATGCCGTTATAGTAGCTATATCCGGATTTTCGTCTAACCTTGTTCGTTCCGGTTTGAAGATCCGTGTCTAAAATGATGGATGGATTTCAAAAGTCGTTTAGTTTATCAATATTTGTTTATGAAGCGAGAAGCCCAGGTAGTTGATATTACCTTTAGGTACAATGCCAAGCACCGCATACGATTTCACTGTGCGTAGTAAAGGCGAATATTATAAAATAGTCGATAATTATAATTCGAATGTGAAATGAATTTTTTAACTTCCCCTTGGGTAAGTTCTAGTAATCGCAAAAAATCGTAAATGAAAATTTTTGCATATCTTTCCGTTTCAATATTGGCATACCTTAGGAAAAATTTATGTATGTGTGTGTGGATGCAATTTTTCGTCGACGATTTCCAGAACATGGATCGACCGATTTGAATGATTAAAAAAATATTCGATTTCTATTGATCGGGAGATGAGCTGATTATTTTTTGGACAAGGCTGATCAGCCGATTCAAAGAGACGGGGCAAAGTGTGCCTAAAATGGTGTTTTAGTTTTTGAGACAATGGAGTGTTTGATTTAAATAATTCAAAAAACATATTACTTATATTGACAAAATGAAGAACAGAATAATTTTTTGGGAAAGCAGGTCTAGCGGTTTCGAAGATCAAGTAAAAAAATGTAAAAACCTAGTGGTGCATGACATCGTGCCTTGTCAAATTGCTGGACCTTCCCGTACCGAATATAAAAATTAAAAAAAACTTCGAAGTTTTTTGAATACTTTCAAAAAATGAGATTTATGAAATCTTTGAAAAAATTTGACTTTTTTTTATAAATTTTGAAGTTTTATTTTATATTTTGAAATTTTTTGATAATCTTTATAAATTTTGAAGTTTTATTTTATATTTTGAAAATTTTTTGAAACTTTTCTTTAAAGCAATCGTGCTGCGTGACTGTTTTAGAGAAGAAATATAAAGTCTTAGGCATAAACATTGGTACAGAACCCATAGAAATGTATATAAAATTTATATTTATTATTAAAATTACACGGATATAAATTTTCGTCCACGATTTCGATAATGCGGATCAACTGATTCGAATAATTCAAGAAACATTCGATTCCTATTGATAAGGAGGCGTGCTGATTAGTTTTTAAAAATGATCATTAGACATATCTACATCAAATTATCAGATATTTCATAAAGATTTTAATAATAAGTGCAATTTTTGTTTGCATTTCTATGGGTTATATTATTTTATTATATTTCGTCTAAAACGGCTATGCAGCGTGATTAAAAAAAACTAGTGATGAATGGCATCGTGCATTAAAGCAAATTGCTGGAACTTCCCGTACCGTAACGAAATGTTCGAGAATATTAAATGTTTTCAAATAGATAATTATAAATAGTGTAACATTGTCTAATATTTGTTAGAATTATATAAACTGAATAGCAAAGTTAATATTATTTATTTAAAGTTTATAAGTGAGCTTTCAAAAACTGCCATTTTTGTACATTTAACTCCGTATCTTTGAAACGGCTAGACCTGCCTTTGCCAAAAACTAATCACCACTTCTTCCCATCATTACGAATTGGATGTTTTTTGGATCCTTCAAATCGGATGCTCCGTTCTCTCAAAAACTCGATTTCTATTTTTTGTACTCTTTGTCTCGTATCTCCGTAACGGCTGGACCTGCCTTTGCCAACTACTAATCAGCACATCTCTCTATCAATAGGAATTGATTTTTTTTTTTACCATTCAAATCGGTTGATCCGTGCGCCCGAAAACGTGGATGAAAAAATGCAGACATACAAAACACACACACGCATACACACACACATCCATTTTTTCTGAGGTATGCCAAAATGTTCAGAAACCTTTAAAACGTTAAGATATGCAAAAATTTTCAATTTCGATTTTCGGCCCATTACTATAACTTACCCTACGGGCAGTTAATATAAAAAAATACAATTGTTTAAAAAAGTTTTCAAAAATCTCAAAATTATCAAAAATCAAATTTCATCAAAATTTTGAAAAATCTCAATTTCCAGCAAGTTGCCTCGACGCAC